>NC_091163.1:43109628-43196495 GCF_040958095.1 Procambarus clarkii
CGTGTCAACGATCCACACCACAGTTCTTCGGCTGGTGTAATGCATCGCAGTCCTGTGGATCCAGCTCCTGACTCTTGTGTTGTGCTATGCTTTGGTTCAGTGCTGCTCTTACGGTGGCGTGCAAGCTGGGAGTATTATTCCAAGGTACTCATGCTGCATGCGCTTAGGGTTCCCTTCCCTAAGTGCCCTGTAAGTATCGCCCTTGGAGCTTGGGGTTATCATCCACAAGTCACCTTGGGTCTACCTCTGTTGGTCTTTTGCTGCTCAGCGACAGACCGCCCCGAGTGTTTGGTGGGAGGGGGGGGGGGTTCTCGCCCTTGTTTACCTTGGGGTAAGTGGTAGAATTTGCACTTGTAGGGGGTGCGGGGTACTGCGCAGCTAGTTTTCACCTATAACAACAGCCGGCTCTGTTCCCTTTGGGTACGTTGCCATCTCGCAAGGATTTTTTTTTTTTTTCGATTGGTGGGGGGGAGGGGTCTGCCTCGGTATTACTTTCCTGTTTTACTAGGGGTTGCTTTTGTTTGGTGGTACCCCCTGCTTTGCCCTCGTGAGTGGACATGTCCCGGGGGTTCAGCTTGAGCAGTGTTGTTTGGTCGCTTAGGCGCTGGTTAGCAGTACACTGCCTGGGATTACCCTTAGCAGACCCAGTCTAGTGGCCCTGGGAAACTCCGCGGGGGCACTCGGGTCTGATGGATGTGACCCCTGAGTCTCCTCTCGCTATGGGCGAGTTTGAGGGTTGCTCTGTCCCCCTTGTCTCAAGGCGACGCTTATTGTTTTTGCTTCCGTCATGCTGCCTGTTGGGTCGGTGACACATTCGACTCGGAGTCCTTCGAGATTTGTTACTTGTTTGTGACTCAATTCACCCAATCTACAGATGACATTGTTCGGGGTGCAGGCGGCTCGCACGTTGCAGGATAGGTTTAGGTTGTTGCAATGTGTTCGGTTGGTTGCTTCCCCAGATGCCCTGAGGCTGCCCCGTTTTTGCTTATAGGGACCCAGACTTTGGGGTGTTGTTCACTTCGGCCTTGGTTCAGTCTGCGCCCCCTTGTTCTTTCCCTGCTGTAATTCATTCGGTTCCTCACCCACCCACCCCCTGCTTCCGGCTCATATATGTCTGAGGGCTTCGGGGTCAGGGCAGGGTTCAGAAGTTTCTGAGACTAGGGTGGTTTTGGGGGTTGCCCCTTTCGGGGTGGAGATGGAGGCATTCAAGTCTGTTCCTCCAGCCATAGCTCCAGGGTCTGACCATTGGGCCCATTTTCTTTCTGCCATTCTGGCCGCCCCGGCTTTTTCTTGTGAGACCGGGGCTTTGGAGGACGACTTGCTCCCGAGGCCTGACGTGGAGGCTCCCGGGGTTGGGGAGGAGCTGGCTTGGGGGCCTTGTGCCCCGTTGGACCCTTGGAGAGTTGGAAGACTCTCCGAGTGAGGCTTACTGTTACAAGGAGTGGGGTTTTCCTTTTCCCCCTCTGCTTACGAGTTGGATTTAGGTTCGGCACCTCCCCGGGTTCGGTTCTGCGTCCTTGCAGGTCCTTCAGTTCCGTCCTTCCATAGGTTTTCAGCTTCCTGCATCTCGCCTGCTGAGGTGCGAGCGGCCATTGCGGCTTACCTCCTGCACGACCTGGAGTATACCTCCATAATGGATCTATCTTCTTTCAGGTTTGGGGCTTCGTCTCTGTACCGGGTTTGTTATGAGGTTCAGGGTTCGTCCTGGCTTATGGACTGCCCTTTGTTCTCGCTGGATGCTTGGGAAGCCTTCTGTCGTACCCACATGCTTGAGTGGCGCGAGGTGTTGACTGTGGTCCAGGTTTACCTGGGGGGGGGGCGACTTTGAGCACCTTAATGAGTGCCTTTTTGCTCCGGCCCTTCTGCTGGATGTTGGCACGGTTCAGCTTCACGTGCAGGTTCCTTCCCTGTCGGCTGCGCTTGTGGCTGAGGACTTGCGTGCACGTGGCCTGTTGGCTGCACTTGTGGCTGAGGACTTGCCTGCACGTGGCCTGTTGGCTGCACTTGTGGCTGAGGACTTGTGCACACGTGGCCTGTTGGCTGCACTTGTGGCTGAGGACTTGCGCACACGTGGCCTGTTGGCTGCGCTTGTGGCTGAGGACTTGTGCACACGTGGCCTGTTGGCTGCACTTGTGGCTGAGGACTTGTGCACACGTGGCCTGTTGGCTGCACTTGTGGCTGAGGACTTGCGCACACGTGGCCTGTTGGCTGCGCTTGTGGCTGAGGACTTGTGCACACGTGGCCTGTTGGCTGCACTTGTGGCTGAGGACTTGCCTGCACGTGGCCTGTTGGCTGCACTTGTGGCTGAGGACTTGCGCACACGTGGCCTGTTGGCTGCACTTGTGGCTGAGGACTTGCGCACACGTGGCCTGTTGGCTGCGCTTGTGGCTGAGGACTTGCGCACACGTGGCCTGTTAGCTGCACTTGTAATTACCTAAGTGTAATTACCTAAGTGTAGTTACAGGATGAGAGCTACGCTCGTGGTGTCCCGTCTTCCCAGCACTCTTTGTCATATAACGCTTTGAAACTACTGACGGTCTTGGCCTCCACCACCACCTCACTTAACTTGTTCCAACCGTCTACCACTCTATTTGCGAAGGTGAATTTTCTTATATTTCTTCGGCATCTGTGTTTAGCTAGTTTAAATCTATGACCTCTTGTTCTTGAAATTCCAGGTCTCAGGAAGTCTTCCCTGTCGATTTTATCAATTCCTGTTACTATTTTGTATGTAGTGATCATATCACCTCTTTTTCTTCTGTCTTCTAGTTTTGGCATATTTAATGCTTCTAACCTCTCCTCGTAGCTCTTGCCCTTCAGTTCTGGGAGCCACTTAGTAGCATGTCTTTGCACCTTTTCCAGTTTGTTGATGTGCTTCTTAAGATATGGGCACCACACAACAGCTGCATATTCTAGCTTTGGCCTAACAAAAGTCATGAACAATTTCTTTAGTATATCGCCATCCATGTATTTAAATGCAATTCTGAAGTTAGAAAGCATAGCATAGGCTCCTTGCACAATATTCTTTATGTGGTCCTCAGGTGATAGTTTTCTATCTAGAACCACTCCTAGATCTCTTTCTTTATCAGAATTCTTTAAAGATTTCTCACATAATATATAGGTTGTGTGGGGTCTATGTTCTCCTATTCCACATTCCATAACATGACATTTATTAACATTAAATTCCATTTGCCAAGTGGTGCTCCATATACTTATTTTGTCCAGGTCTTCTTGAAGGGCATGACAGTCATCTAAATTTCTTATCCTTCCTATTATCTTAGCATCATCAGCAAACATGTTCATATAATTCTGTATACCAACTGGTAGATCATTTATGTACACAATAAACATCACTGGTGCAAGAACTGAACCCTGTGGTACTCCACTTGTGACATTTCTCCATTCTGATACATTGCCTCTGATTACTGCCCTCATTTTTCTATCAGTCAGAAAATTTTTCATCCATGATAGAAGCTTACCTGTCACCCCTCCAATATTTTCCAGTTTCCAGAACAACCTCTTATGTGGAACTCTGTCGAAAGCCTTTTTTAGGTCCAGATAGATGCAGTCAACCCAACTATCTCTTTCCTGTAATATCTCTGTGGCTCGATCATAGAAACTGAGTAAATTCGATACACAGGATCTTCCAGATCGAAAACCATACTGTCTGTCTTATATTATATCATTTCTCTCCAGGTGTTCTACCCATTTAGTTTTGATTAGTTTTTCCAATACTTTCACTATTACACTTGTCAATGATACAGGTCTATAATTGAGGGGGTCTTCCCTGCTGCCACTTTTGTAGATTGGAACTATGTTAGCCTGTTTCCACCCGTCTGCTACGATTCCTGTACACAGGGATGCCTGAAAGATCAGGTGAAGTGGAATGCTGAGCTCAGATGCACATTCTCTCAGAACCCATGGTGAAACGCCATCTGGGCCAGCTGCTTTGTTCTTACCGAGCTCCTTGAGCATTTTTTCCACTTCGTCTCTAGACACCTCTATGTGTTCTATGTTGTTCTCTGGAATTCTTATTGTATCTGGTTCCCTAAAGATTTCATTTTGTACAAACACACTTTGGAACTTTTCGTTTAGTGTTTCACACATTTCCTTTTCATCTTCCGTGAATCTATTTCCCATTTTCAACCTCTGAATATTATCCTTTACCTGCAATTTGTTGTTTATGAATTTATAGAATAGACCTGGTTCTGTTTTACATTTGTCCGCAATCCCTTTTTCAAAATTTCTTTCTGCCTCTCTCCTCACTGCCGTGTAGTTGTTTCTTGCATCTTTGTATCGCTGGTATGTTTGGGGGTTCGGCCTCTTCCTGTATTGATTCCATTTTTGTGTCTTTCGGTCTCTAGCCCTCTCGCAATTTCTATTGAACCAATCCTGTTTCCTAGTTCTGCATCTCTGTTTTGGTATAAATTTTTTTGTGCCTTTATCATATATTTCACAAAACTTGCCATACATCTCATTCACTTCCTTGCCTAGCATCAAGTCTGTCCAATTATACTCACTAAAAAAATTTCTAAGGTCACCATAATGTCCTCTCCTGAAGTCTGGTTTTTCAACTGCTTCAACCTCCTTATTTTCTTCCAGCTTATAACGCATTGCATACTTTATTCCCAAAAAGACATGGCCACTTTTACCCAAGGGAGGAAGGTACTGAATGTCAAATATCTCTTCCTCCTTCCTGGTAAATATCAAATCTAGCATGGAGGGAACGTCCCCTTCCCTCATCCTCGTAGCTTGTTTAACATGTTGATACAAGAATGTTTCCAGGATGAGGTCTACAAATTTACAGGTCCAAAAATCTTCTGTTTTAGCTTCATATGCTTCCCAGTCTATGGATTTCAAGTTGAAGTCACCGACTATCAACAGTCGTGATCTATCGTTATCCGCTCTCGCTATAATCTCTCTCATTATTGTTATAAGACCTTCACGTTGACTATCTAGCTCCTCCTTTGACCATGTTCTGCTTGGCGGTGGACTATATGCATTTATTATCATTAGTTTATCATCCTCATGGCAGATCTCTAGTGCTATTATGTCAACTTCTTGTGGATTGGCAGTCATTATTTCGTTCACCTTTAGGTGTTCTTTTACCAGCACAGCAACGCCACCGCCTTTCCTAATTTTTCTGTCCCGTCTCCAAATTGAGTAGCCCCTTGGGAATATGACCTCATTTAAAATTACATCTTCAAGTTTTGTCTCCGTGAGTGCAACAATGTCTGGTGTCTGCAGCTGTATTACATCACTTAACTCCAGTATCTTCGATCTCACTCCATCTATGTTGGTGTATGCAATCTTCAGGAACTTGTTCCCCCTCTCCATATTCTTCACTCCCCCTCTCTCTATTGATTTTGTTGGTTTGCCTTTATGCTTGTGGCTGAGGACTTGTGCACACGTAGCCTGTTGGCTGCGCTTGTGGCTGAGGACTTGTGCACACGTGGCCTGTTGGCTGCGCTTGTGGCTGAGGACTTGCGTGCACGTGGCCTGTTGGCTGCACTTGTGGCTGAGGACTTGTGCACACGTGGCCTGTTGGCTGCGCTTGTGGCTGAGGACTTGCGTGCACGTGGCCTGTTGGCTGCACTTGTGGCTGAGGACTTGCCTGCACGTGGCCTGTTGGCTGCGCTTGTGGCTGAGGACTTGCGCACACGTGGCCTGTTGGCTGCACTTGTGGCTGAGGACTTCTGCACACATGGCCTGTTGGCTGCGCTTGTGGCTGAGGACTTGCGCACACGTGGCCTGTTGGCTGCACTTGTGGCTGAGGACTTGTGCACACATGGCCTGTTGGCTGCGCTTGTGGCTGAGGACTTGCGCACACGTGGCCTGTTGGCTTCAGTCCTGCGTTTCTTTTCCCTCCTGGAGCTGTCATCGGATTGGCTTGAGGATGTGGTGGAGGCGCTTGGGGCCGTTCCTTGGGTCTGGTGCTTTGGTCTCGGCTGGTCGTGCGTCGTCTGCACTTTTGAAGTTGTTTGCGACTATCCTGCGGGATGCACTGTCGCGGTTTTTTGCTGCACGTCTCTCGTGTCAACAGGTGGTTTTCGCTGCACGTCTCTTGTGTTGACAGGTGGTTTTCGCTTCCTCCGTAGAATCCGCTTGGGCCTTGGCTCTTAGACTGTCTTTGCCCTGTTGTCTTTTGATGTTTGCGGCCTCTGCGGTCGAGCAATATATGCAGGCAGCTTCTTCCAGCTGCCGCCCAATGTCTGACTTGTTGGTTCTCCGGGGTTCCCGGGTGGGTTCTTCCCGGAGGGGTCGTGCCAGGGCTCGTGGTTCTGCTCGTCGGGTAGGCCACAGGTGCCAGTTTTGGAGTGGTGCCACCTTCGGTCCCGGCTGCACCTGGTGCAGCCAGGTGCAGCCTGGTGGTCTTTTTGCGGTGATCGCTCTGTGCGCAGGTCGGATTCTCATAAGGGGCATCGGCCATTTTGCATTTTTTCTCACGGCCTGCGGTGCTGTTGGGTGGCTCCTCCTCCTTAGGAGGGGGGGGGGGGGTAGGGGCTGGCAGGGCAGGCCTCTTCTCCTGCGCTTTGTCAGGTCGTCTTGGAGTGAGTGAGCTTGGGCGTGGTCGAAATGACGACGTCTCTCAGGTGGGTTTCCTGCCGTTTCTGGTTCCGAAATGGGACTGTGTGGACCTGCGGTTCATTCTGGACTTGTCATGTCTGAACCCCTGGGTTTCCTGCCCCTCCTTTTGGATGACCACTCTGCCCCAGGTCCGGCTGCTGGTGGAGCCGGGTGCTTTGATGGTGTCCTTGGACCTCAAGGACGCTTATTGGCATGTCCAGATTTATCCTGGGTTCAGGGACTGGCTTGGTTTTGTTGTGGGGCGTCGGAGTTACTGCTTTCATTGTCTCCCGTGTTGAACCTGGGGTCTCACATGTTCACACGCTTTACCCGAGTCGTGGTGACCTATATGCGTCTGTTAGGTGTTCAGGTGTTGGCCTACCTTGACGACTGGCTGGTTTGGGCTCCCAGTTGGTCCGTGTGTCTGCTCGCCAGGGGTTTAGTGCTTTTCCAGCTAGCTGGGTTAGGGTTCCTGGTGAACTGGCAGAAGTCCCATCAGGTTCCCTCCCAGGTTCAGACCTGGCTGGGTCTTGTATGGGATTCTCAGACCACTTCCTTGTCTCTCCCTCTGGAGTCTCTCCTTCGGCTGCAGTCCCGTGTGTGTTTGTTTCTGGCGGGTTCCCGGGTCACTCGGAGGTTGCTTGAGGGTTTGTGTGGGAGTCTGAACTTTGCGATGATGTCTACTCACCGGTCGGGTTTGGCTTTGTCGGCTGTTCTGGTTCCTTTGGGGACGTTCCTTTCGCCTCTCATGGGATCGCTGGGTTCGACCCCCGGGGGGGCCTTACGTCAGCTGCTGCATTGTTAGCTTCCTCTTTGGGTTTTTTCCGGGTTCATTGCCTTGGCGCCTATCCAAGCCATCGCTTGATGTGTTCATGGAAGCGTCATTTCTCGGCTGGGGCTTTGTGACCAGTGCTCACCAGGCCAGCCAGGGGCAGTGGGGTCTGTCCTTCCGTCGGGCCCACAGCACGGTGCGGGTGTTCGCTGCGGTGTGGTTCGCGCTTCGGAGGGTTCGGGTCGCCCGTGGATCGACGATCCGGCTCCATTCGGACTGCTCCCTGGTGGTTCATTGCCTGAATTGAGGGGGTTCGATGCAGTCCTTGGATCTTTGGGGCTGGTCGCTTCAGGTGACTCGTCTGCTGAGTTCTTGGAGTTTGGCTCTCCTGGGGGTTCACTTCTGGGGGGGGGGGTGTCCAATGTTCTGGTGAACGGCCTATCCCGGTTCGTTCCCCTGTCCACGGAATGGACGGTCGATGCTGACTCATTCAGTTGGCTTTGCCAGAAGTTCCGGTGCCCGTTCAGGTGGACCTCATCGCGTTGGTGTGGTTGAGGCATCTTCCGGTATATGTGGCGCCCTTCCCCAACCATGAGGCCATCGGGATTGACACCTTCCACCAGGACTGGTCGAGGTGGTGGTTCCTGTACCTCTTTGTCCCGGTTCAGCTGTTGCTCCAGGTTCTGGCTTGCTTAGAGATTTAACAGGGGCGAGTAGTCCTCTTGGCCCTGTGGTGGCTGGCCCAGCCGTAGTTTCAGGCGCTGCTTGCCCGGTGTCCGAACCCGGAGGTTTTCCGTGGCTCCGCCTCTTTCAATAGATCGACCTGGTCCGTTACGAGACTGGTTCACTCTTCTCCTCAAGTCTTCGCATTTGGTGTTTTTGACTCTTGTTTATCACCATCTGTATGGTGATCAAGTGGCTTCTTTAATGGTTTCCCACCTGCGGGCTTCATCTCGGCGGCAGTATGAAGTTTCTTGGCGATCCTTCCAGTTCTTTTTGACCCTTCGTCTCTGTACTTTCCTTTCAGTTTGGGTGGTGGTGTTCTTTCTCTCGTGGTTGTTCCAGGACCGTCCTCTTATGCCGAATACTGTCGCCTCGTATCGTGCGTCGTTGGCGGAGCCGCTGCAGCTTGCTTTCGGTATAGATGTAACTTCTGTACAGTTCCGCAAGCTGTCTCGTGCGTTGTTTCACATCCGGCCTGCTCATGTGCAGCCTGAGCGGTCCTGGTCTTTGGACAGAGTGCTCTCCTATCTCTCTTCTCCTCGTTTTTTTGTGGTCCCCTTCAGTTCAGGATTGTTTTTCTAAGGCTCTTTTCCTGTTGGCATTTGCCTCGGGGGGTCAGGTTGGAGAGCTTCATGCTCTCCTACGGCGCAGGGGTTTCTGCTCTTTTGGTCGTGGTGATAGGTTTGTTCATTTGCAGCCATCTCCTTCTTTTCTGGTGAACAATGAGACTGCAGGTTTCTGGAGGAGTCCTTGGGTTGTTGATGCTTGGTTGGTCAGGCCGGGGGTGCATCATGTTTTGTGTCCAGGGACGCGCTTTGGGTTGATCCAGTTTCCCTTCTTCCCTGTTCGCGGGTATGGGTCTCTCAGGTCGTCCGCATTGTTATTAAGTCTAGCCAGCCTGTGGTCTATCCCTGTGCCCATGACGTTCGTAAGTTTGCTGCCGTCTCTGGGAACATGTCCTAGGCTGACATTCGGGTACGGGGTTTTTGGTGGGTGAACATGGTCCTGGCTGCATGCTACCTCATTAACATTCCTGGGCTTTGTCGGGCATGTGTCACTTTGGGTCGGCAGCTACAGCCTGTCTCGACTTTGAGATGAGATGTGAGCACCGACCGCCTCCTAGGTAAGTCCCTTTTCTTTTTTGTCTTTGGTGAAGTAGCTCTGGGGAGCCGTAGGGGCTACCCCCTGAAAACCAGCGTTGAATGTAATGAAAGGCTAATTTCTGAGCGAGTCCCAGAGGCTCCCCGGCAACCCACTGATCACGGATCACTGGCACGGAGGGACTGGGGCTCCCGCTTTCCCCTCCTGAGGAGGGGGGAACTGCGCAGACATGCGGCACGGCTCGTGTGACGTCATGCTCATTTGCTCGTTATCATTTGGGAAGTTCTGTCCACTTGTTTGTTTATTTTCGTTGTTTTAACCAGAATAGGGGTTTGTTTTGGGGCGCTTACCTTTCAGGGTGCTTGTCCCAGTCGATGGCAGATATAGAATTCTCCAAAATCACATGTGTATTTCTACAGGCCATTACTCTTTGTGCTTCTCTGAGGGGGGCCAGGTTTTGGCTCGTGGTCTGCATTAGGCCTAGAACTCCACCCACATTGACTGATGCCAAAGTTAGGGATATTCATATCAGCCTGGATAGGTCTGGGGAGCCTCTGGGACTCACCCAGAAAATGGCATTTCATTACATTCAAAGCTGTCTTTTTTCACACACACACACACACACACACACACACACACACACACACACACACACACACACACACACACACACACACACACACACAAAGATCAAAAGGGACCAAAGAGCCAGAGCTCAACCCCCGCAAACACAACTAGGTGAGTACACACACACACACACACACACACACACACACACACACACACACACACACACACACACACACACACACACCCACCTCTCTGTGTGTGCAGAGAGGTGTGTGTGTATCCAGAACTAGGAAACAGGATTGGTTCAACAGAAATTGCGAGAGGGCCAGAGACCAAAAGACACAAAAATGGAATCAATACAGGAAGAGGCCAAACCCCCAAACATACCAGCGATACAAAGATGCGAGAAACAACTACACGACAGTGAGGAGAGAGGCAGAAAGTAATTTTGAAAAAGGGATTGCAGACAAATGTAAAACAGAACAAGGTCTATTCTATAAATTCATAAACAACAAATTGCAGGTAAAGGATAATATTCAGAGGTTGAAAATGGGAAATAGATTCATGGAAAATGAAAAGGAAATGTGTGAAACATTAAACAAAAAGTTCCAAAGTGTGTGTACAAAATGAAATCTTCAGGGAACCAGATACAATAAGAATTCCAGAGAACAACTTAGAGCACATAGAGGTGTCTAGAGACAGTGGAAAAATCGCTCAAGGAGCTAAATAAGAACAAAGCAGTTGGTCCAGATGGAGTTTCACCTTGAGTTCTGAGAGAATGTGCACCTGAGCTTAGCATTCCACTTCAACTGATTTTTCAGGCATCCCTGTTTACAGGAGTTGTAGCTGATGCGTGGAAAAAGGCTAACATAGTTCCAATCTACGAAAGTGGAAGCAGGGAAAACCCCCTTAATTATAGACCGGTATCATTGACAAGTGTAATAATCAAAATATTGGAAAAAATAATTAAAACTAAATGGGTAGAACACCTGGAAAGAAGTGATATAATATCAGACAGACAGTATAGTTTTCGATCTGGAAGATCCTGTGTATCAAATTTACTCAGTTTCTATGATCGAGCAATAGAGATATTACAGGAAAGAGATGGTTGGGTTGACTGCATCTATCTGGACCTAAAAAAGTCTTTCGACAGAGTTCCACATAAGAGGTTGTTCTGGAAACTGGAAAATATTGGAGGGGTGACAGGTAAGCTTCTAACATGGATGAAAAATTTTCTGACTGATAGAAAAATGAGGGCAGTGATCAGAGGCAATGTATCAGACTGGAGAAATGTCACAAGTGGAGTACCACAGGGTTCAGTTCTTGCACCAGTGATGTTTATTGTCTACATAAATGATCTACCAGTTGGTATACAGAATTATATGAACATGTTTGCTGATGATGCTAAGATAATAGGAAGGATAAGAAACTTAGATGATTGTCATGCCCTTCAAGATGACCTGGACAAAATAAGTATATGGAGCACCACTTGGCAATGGAATTTAATGTTAATAAATGCCATGTTATGGAATGTGGAATAGGAGAACATTTGAGCCGAGCGGACAGCACGCGGGACTTGTGATCCTGTGGTCCTGGGTTCGATCCCAGGCGCCGGCGAAAAACAATGGGCAGAGTTTCTTTCACCCTATGCCCCTGTTACCTAGCAGTAAAATAGGTACCTGGGTATTAGTCAGCTGTCACGGGCTGCTTCCTAGGGGTGGAGGCCTGGTCGAGGACCAGGCTGCGGGGACACTAAAAGCCCCGAAATTATCTCAAGATAACCTCACACAACCTATATATTATGTGAGAAATCGTTAAAGAATTCTGATAAAGAAAGAGATCTAGGGGTGGTTCTAGATAGAAAACTATCACCTGAGGACCACATAAAGAATATTGTGCGAAGAGCCTATGCCACGCTTTCTAACTTCAGAATTGCTTTTAAATACATGGATGGCGATATACTAAAGAAATTGTTCACAACTTTTGTTAGGCCAAAGCTAGAATATGCAGCGGTTGTGTGATGCCCATATCTTAAGAAGCACATCAACAAACTGGAAAAGGTGCAAAGACATGCTACTAAGTGGCTCCCAGAACTGAAGGGCAAGAGCTACGAGGAGAGATTAGAGGCATTAAATATGCCAAAACTAGAAGACAAGAAAAAGAAGTGATATGATCACCACGTACAAAATAGTAACAGGAATTGATAATATCGATAGGGAAGATTTCCTGAGACCTGGAACTTTAAGAACAAGAGGTCATAGATTTAAACTAGCTAAACACAGATGCCGAAGAAATATAAGAAAATTCACTTTCGGAAACAGAGTGTTAGAAGGTTGGAACAAGTTAGGTGAGAAGGTGGTGGAGGCCAAGACCATCAGTAGTTTCAAAGCATTATATGACAAAGAGTGCTGGGAAGACGGGATACCACGAGCGTAGCTTTCATCCTGTAACTACACTTAGGTAATTACACACTTAGGTAATTACACATATGCCAGGCTGGCCAACATAAGAACAGCATTCAGAAACTTGTGTAAAGAATCATTCAGAACTTTGTATACCACATATGTCAGGCCAATCCTGGAGTATGCAGCCCCAGCATGGAGTCCATATCTAGTCAATGATACGACCAAACTGGAAAAGGTTCAAAGGTTTGCCACCAGACTAGTACCCGAGCTGAGAGGTATGAGCTACGAGGAGAGACTACGGGAATTAAACCTCACTTCGCTAGAAGACAGAAGAGTTAGGGGGGACATGATCACCACATTCAAGATTCTCAAGGGAATTGATAGGGTAGATAAAGACAGGCTATTTAACACAAGGGGCACACGCACTAGGGGACACAGGTGGAAACTGAGTGCCCAAATGAGTCACAGAGATATTAGAAAGAACTTTTTTAGTGTCAGAGTCAAATGGAATGCATTAGGAAGTGATGTGGTGGAGGCTGACTCCATACACAGTTTCAAGTGTAGATATGATAGAACCCAATAGGCTCAGGAACTTGTACACCTGCTGATTGACAGTTGAGAGGCGGGACCAAAGAGCCAAAGCTCAACCCCCGCAAGCTCAATTAGGGGAGTACACACACACACACACACACACTCAGGTCAGTGTTTACTACAACTAAATAAAGACTTTGGGTCCAGAATATAGACAATGCTTCATCAGTTAGAACTAATGACTTGACTCATAACTAATATTATACCCCAAGTCTCAAGGCAGCATGTTATACTTGAGTCCTTCACATGTTGACCCATTTGTGTATGTCAGCATGTCTATTATCTCTTAACTCAGAGCCAGATGCTTCATTATAGTCCAGTTACTTTACTCAGAGCCTGATGCTTCATTATAGTCCAGTTACTTTACTCAGAGCCAGATGCTTCATTATAGTCCTGTTACTTTACTCAGAGCCTGATGCTTCATTATTGTCCAGTTACTTTACTCAGAGCCAGATGCTTCATTATAGTCCAGTTACTTTACTCAGAGCCAGATGCTTCATTATAGTCCAGTTACTTTACTCAGAGCCTGATGCTTCATTATAGTCCAGTTACTTTACTCAGAGCCTGATGCTTCATTATAGTCCAGTTACTTTCCTCAGAGCCTGATGCTTCATTATAGTCCAGTTACTTTACTCAGAGCCAGATGCTTCATTATAGTCCAGTTACTTTACTCAGAGCCTGATGCTTCATTATAGTCCAGTTACTTTACTCAGAGCCTGATGCTTCATTATAGTCCAGTTACTTTACTCAGAGCCTGATGCTTCATTATAGTCCAGTTACTTTACTCAGAGCCAGATGCTTCATTATAGTCCAGTTACTTTACTCAGAGCCTGATGCTTCATTATAGTCCAGCCTCCACCATTAATGTTTGTGTTGGTAATGACAGGTGCAGGAGACCATCAGGGAGGCCCTGGAGATGACGACCACAGAGACAGGTGCCACAGCTGACCCCGTACACCTGGGAGACTCAGCCTCCACCATTAATGTTTGTGTTGGTAATGACAGGTGCAGGAGACCATCAGGGAGGCCCTGGAGATGACGACCACAGAGACAGGTGCCACAGCTGACCCCGTACACCTGGGAGACTCAGCCTCCACCATTAATGTTTGTTTTGGTAATGACAGGTGCAGGAGACCATCAGGGAGGCCCTGGAGATGACGACCACAGAGACAGGTGCCACAGCTGACCCCGTACACCTAGGAGACTCAGCCTCCACCATTAATGTTTGTGTTGGTAATGACAGGTGCAGGAGACCATCAGGGAGGCCCTGGAGATGACGACCACAGAGACAGGTGCCACAGCTGACCCCGTACACCTGGGAGACTCAGCCTCCACCATTAATGTTTGTGTTGGTAATGACAGGTGCAGGAGACCATCAGGGAGGCCCTGGAGATGACGACCACAGAGACAGGTGCCACAGCTGACCCCGTACACCTGGGAGACTCAGCCTCCACCATTAATGTTTGTGTTGGTAATGACAGGTGCAGGAGACCATCAGGGAGGCCCTGGAGATGACGACCACAGAGACAGGTGCCACAGCTGACCCCGTACACCTGGGAGACTCAGCCTCCACCATTAATGTTTGTGTTGGTAATGACAGGTGCAGGAGACCATCAGGGAGGCCCTGGAGATGACGACCACAGAGACAAGTGCCACAGCTGACCCCGTACACCTGGGAGACTCGGACTCCACCATTAATGTTTGTGTTGGTAATGACAGGTGCAGGAGACCATCAGGGAGGCCCTGGAGATGACGACCACAGAGACAGGTGCCACAGCTGACCCCGTACACCTGGGAGACTCAGCCTCCACCATTAATGTTTGTGTTGGTAATGACAGGTGCAGGAGACCATCAGGGAGACCCTGGAGATGACGACCACAGAGACAGGTGCCACAGCTGACCCCGTACACCTGGGAGACTCAGCCTCCACCATTAATGTTTGTGTTGGTAATGACAGGTGCAGGAGACCATCAGGGAGGCCCTGGAGATGACGACCACAGAGACAGGTGCCACAGCTGACCCCGTACACCTGGGAGACTCAGCCTCCACCATTAATGTTTGTGTTGGTAATGACAGGTGCAGGAGACCATCAGGGAGACCCTGGAGATGACGACCACAGAGACAGGTGCCACAGCTGACCCCGTACACCTGGGAGACTCGGACTCCAGCATCATGAATAAAGTTCAGGAAATCACTGGAGAAATCCCCCAGAAGGAAATAAAAGTAAGTTTTATATTTTCTCTCATTGGTCATATCACAATATATTAAGTTCCATTTTGAAGACAGGAAGACTGTTCTTAGGTTTATTGAGGTTCCCCTAAGTCAACTACTGACTTTCCTCAACATGCAATCTGCAATCCAGCCTAACTCCTGGATAAATATTTACTGGTAGGTGAACAGAGG
The DNA here is from genome assembly GCF_040958095.1 of Procambarus clarkii. NCBI lineage: Eukaryota > Metazoa > Arthropoda > Malacostraca > Decapoda > Cambaridae > Procambarus > Procambarus clarkii. Next base: position 43,124,758 of record NC_091163.1, read on the forward strand.
CATCAGATGAAAGGAAAAATGTGAACTATTTCAGCTACAGGACCAGCACCAACCTCCTGCCAGTAGAGGGAGGCTGGAGCTACAGGTCCAGCACCAACCCCCTGCCAGTAGAGGGGGGCTGGAGCTACAGGACCAGCACCAACCCCCTGCCGGTAGAGGGAGGCTGGAGCTACAGGTCCAGCACCAACCCCCTGCCGGTAGAGGGAGGCTGGAGCTACAGGTCCAACACCAACCCCCTGCCAGTAGAGGGGGGCTGGAGCTACAGGTCCAGCACCAACCCCCTGCCAGTAGAGGGGGGCTGGAGCTACAGGTCCAGCACCAACCCCCTGCCAGTAGAGGGGGGCAGGAGCTACAGGTCCAGCACCAACCCCCTGCCAGTAGAGGGGGGGCTGGAGCTACAGGTCCAGCACCAACCCCCTGCCAGTAGAGGGGGGCTGGAGCTACAGGTCCAGCACCAACCCCCTGCCAGTAGAGGGGGGCAGGAGCTACAGGACCAGCACCAACCCCCTGCCAGTAGAGGGGGGCTGGAGCTACAGGACCAGCACCAACCCCCTGCCAGTAGAGGGGGGCTGGAGCTACAGGTCCAGCACCAACCCCCTGCCAGTAGAGGGGGCTGGAGCTACAGGTCCAGCACCAACCCCCTGCCAGTAGAGGGGGGCTGGAGTTACAGGACCAGCACCAACCCCCTGCTAGTAGAGGGGGCTGGAGCTACAGGTCCAGCACCAACCCCCTGCCAGTAGAGGGGGGCTGGAGCTACAGGTCCAGCACCAACCCCCTGCCAGTAGAGGGGGGCTGGAGCTACAGGACCAGCACCAACCCCCTGCCAGTAGAGGGGGCTGGAGCTACAGGACCAGCACCAACCCCCTGCCAGTAGAGGGGGCTGGAGCTACAGGTCCAGCACCAACCCCCTGCCAGTAGAGGGGGCTGGAGCTACAGGACCAGCACCAACCCCCTGCCAGTAGAGGGGGGCTGGAGCTACAGGACCAGCACCAACCCCCTGCCAGTAGAGGGGGGCTGGAGCTACAGGTCCAGCACCAACCCCCTGCCAGTAGAGGGGGGCTGGAGCTACAGGTCCAGCACCAACCCCCTGCCAGTAGAGGGAGCTGGAGCTACAGGTCCAGCACCAACCCCCTGCCAGTAGAGGGAGCTGGAGCTACAGGTCCAGCACCAACCCCCTGCCAGTAGAGGGAGCTGGAGCTACAGGTCCAGCACCAACCCCCTGCCAGTAGAGGGAGCTGGAGCTACAGGTCCAGCACCAACCCCCTGCCAGTAGAGGGAGCTGGAGCTACAGGTCCAGCACCAACCCCCTGCCAGTAGAGGGGGCTGGAGCTACAGGTCCAGCACCAACCCCCTGCCAGTAGAGGGGGGCTGGAGTTACAGGACCAGCACCAACCCCCTGCCAGTAGAGGGGGGGGCTGGAGCTACAGGTCCAGCACCAACCCCCTGCCAGTAGAGGTGGGCTCGAGCTACAGGTCCAGCACCAACCCCCTGCCAGTAGAGGGGGGCTGGAGCTACAGGTCCAGCACCAACCCCCTGCCAGTAGAGAGGGGGGGGCTGGAGCTACAGGTCCAGCACCAAACCCCTGCCAGTAAAGGGGGGGGGGGGTTGGAGCTACAGGTCCAGTACCAAACCTCTGCCAGTAGAGGGGGGCTGGAGCTACAGGACCAGCACCAACCCCCTGCCAGTAGAGGGGGGGGGGGGGCTGGAGCTACAGGTCCAGCACCAACCCCCTGCCAGTAGAGGGGGGCTGGAGCTACAGGTCCAGCACCAACCCCCTGCCAGTAGAGGGGGGCTGGAGCTACAGGTCCAGCACCAACCCCCTGCCAGTAGAGGGGGGCTGGAGTTACAGGACCAGCACCAACCCCCTGCCAGTAGAGGGGGGCTGGAGTTACAGGACCAGCACCAACCCCCTGCTAGTAGAGGGGGCTGGAGCTACAGGTCCAGCACCAACCCCCTGCCAGTAGAGGGGGCTGGAGCTACAGGACCAGCACCAACCCCCTGCCAGTAGAGGGGGGCTGGAGCTACAGGTCCAGCACCAACCCCCTGCCAGTAGAGGGGGCTGGAGTTACAGGACCAGCACCAACCCCCTGCCAGTAGAGGGGGCTGGAGCTACAGGTCCAGCACCAACCCCCTGCCAGTAGAGGGAGCTGGAGCTACAGGGCCAGCACCAACCCCCTGCCAGTAGAGGGGGCTGGAGCTACAGGTCCAGCACCAACCCCCTGCCAGTAGAGGGGGGCTGGAGTTACAGGACCAGCACCAACCCCCTGCCAGTAGAGGGGGGGGCTGGAGCTACAGGTCCAGCACCAACCCCCTGCCAGTAGAGGGGGGGCTGGAGCTACAGGTCCAGCACCAACACCCTGCCAGTAGAGGGGGGGGGCTGGAGCTACAGGTCCAGCACCAAACCCCTGCCAGTAGAGGGGGGGGGGGGGGTTGGAGCTACAGGTCCAGTACCAAACCTCTGCCAGTAGAGGGGGGCTGGAGCTACAGGACCAGCACCAACCCCCTGCCAGTAGAGGGGGGGCTGGAGCTACAGGTCCAGCACCAACCCCCTGCCAGTAGAGGGGGGCTGGAGCTACAGGTCCAGCACCAACCCCCTGCCAGTAGAGGGGGGGCAAGAGCTACAGGACCAGCACCAACCCTCTGCCAGTAGAGGGGGGGCTGGAGCTACAGGTCCAGCACCAACCCCCTGCCAGTAGAGGGGGGCAAGAGCTACAGGACCAGCACCAACCCTCTGCCAGTAGAGGGGGGGGGGCTGGAGCTACAGGTCCAGCACCAACCCCCTGCCAGTAGAGGGGGGCTGGAGCTACTGGTCCAGCACCAACCCCCTGCCAGTAGAGGGGGGCTGGAGCTACAGGACCAGCACCAACCCTCTGCCAGTAGAGGGGGGGCTGGAGCTACAGGTCCAGCACCAACCCCCTGCCAGTAGAGGGAGGGCTGGAGCTACAGGTCAAGCACCAACCCCCTGCCAGTAGAGGGGGGGCTGGAGCTACAGGTCCAGCACCAACCCCCTGCCAGTAGAGGGAGGCTGGAGCTACAGGACCAGCACCAACCCTCTGCCAGTAGAGGGGGGCTGGAGCTACAGGACCAGCACCAACCCCCTGCCAGTAGAGGGGGGCAGGAGCTACAGGACCAGCACCAACCCCCTGCCAGTAGAGGGGGGCTGGAGCTACAGGTCCAGCACCAACCCCCTGCCAGTAGAGGGGGGCTGGAGCTACAGGTCCAGCACCAACCCCCTGCCAGTAGAGGGGGGCTGGAGCTACAGGTCCAGCACCAACCCCCTGCCAGTAGAGGGGGGCTGGAGCTACAGGACCAGCACCAACCCTCTGCCAGTAGAGGGGGGCTGGAGCTACAGGTCCAGCACCAACCCCCTGCCAGTAGAGGGGGGCTGGAGCTACAGGTCCAGCACCAACCCCCTGCCAGTAGAGGGGGGCTGGAGCTACAGGACCAGCACCAACCCTCTGCCAGTAGAGGGGGGCTGGAGCTACAGGTCCAGCACCAACCCCCTGCCAGTAGAGGGGGGCTGGAGCTACAGGTCCAGCACCAACCCCCTGCCAGTAGAGGGGGGCTGGAGCTACAGGTCCAGCACCAACCCCCTGCCAGTAGAGGGGGGCTGGAGCTACAGGTCCAGCACCAACCCTCTGCCAGTAGAGGGGGGCTGGAGCTACAGGTCCAGCACCAACCCCCTGCCAGTAGAGGGGGGCTGGAGCTACAGGTCCAGCACCAACCCCCTGCCAGTAGAGGGGGGCTGGAGCTACAGGACCAGCACCAACCCTCTGCCAGTAGAGGGGGGCTGGAGCTACAGGTCCAGCACCAACCCTCTGCCAGTAGAGGGGGCTGGAGCTACAGGTCCAGCACCAACCCCCTGCCAGTAGAGGGGGGCTGGAGCTATAGGTCCAGCACCAACCCCCTGCCAGTAGAGGGGGGCTGGAGCTACAGGACCAGCACCAACCCTCTGCCAGTAGAGGGGGGCTGGAGCTACAGGTCCAGCACCAACCCCCTGCCAGTAGAGGGGGGCTGGAGCTACAGGTCCAGCACCAACCCCCTGCCAGTAGAGGGGGGCTGGAGCTACAGGACCAGCACCAACCCTCTGCCAGTAGAGGGGGGCTGGAGCTACAGGACCAGCACCAACCCTCTGCCAGTAGAGGGGGGCTGGAGCTACAGGTCCAGCACCAACCCCCTGCCAGTAGAGGGGGGCTGGAGCTACAGGTCCAGCACCAACCCCCTGCCAGTAGAGGGGGGCTGGAGCTACAGGTCCAGCACCAACCCCCTGCCAGTAGAGGGGGGCTGGAGCTACAGGTCCAGCACCAACCCTCTGCCAGTAGAGGGGGGCTGGAGCTACAGGTCCAGCACCAACCCCCTGCCAGCAGAGGGGGGCTGGAGCTACAGGTCCAGCACCAACCCCCTGCCAGTAGAGGGGGGCTGGAGCTACAGGACCAGCACCAACCCTCTGCCAGTAGAGGGGGGCTGGAGCTACAGGTCCAGCACCAACCCCCTGCCAGTAGAGGGGGGCTGGAGCTACAGGTCCAGCACCAACCCCCTGCCAGTAGAGGGGGGCTGGAGCTACTGGTCCAGCACCAACCCCCTGCCAGTAGAGGGAGGCTGGAGCTACAGGTCCAGCACCAACCCCCTGCCAGTAGAGGGGGGCTGGAGCTACTGGTCCAGCACCAACCCCCTGCCAGTAGAGGGGGGCTGGAGCTACAGGTCCAGCACCAACCCTCTGCCAGTAGAGGGGGGCTGGTTGTGGTGGTTGTTAGTGTGCTGGTTGTGGTAGGTGTGTTGTGGTGGTTGTTAATGTGCTGGTTGTGGTAGGTGTGTTGTGGTGGTTGTTAATGTGCTGGTTGTGGTAGGTGTGTTGTGGTGGTTGTTAATGTGCTGGTTGTGGTAGGTGCGTTGTGGTGGTTGTGTGTGTGGTGGTTGTGTGTGTGTGTGGTGGTTGTGTATTTGGTGGTTGTGAGTGTGGTGGTTGTGTGTGTGGTGGTTGTGTGTGTGTGTGGTGGTTGTGTATTTGGTGGTTGTGAGTGTGGTGGTTGTGTGTGTGGTGGTTGTGTGTGTGGTGGTTGTGTGTGTGGTGGTTGTGTGTGTGGTGGTTCTGTGTGTGGTGGTTCTGTGTGTGGTGGTTGTGTGTGTGGTGGTTGTGTGTGTGGTGGTTGTGTGTGGTGGTTATGAGTCTGGTGGTTGTGTGTGTGGTGGTTCTGTGTGTGGTGGTTGTGTGTGTGGTGGTTGTGTGTGTGATGGTTGTGTGTGGTGGTTGTGTGTGTGGTGGTTGTGTGTGGTGGTTGTATGTGTGGTGGTTGTGTGTGTGGAGGTTGTGTGTGGTGGTTGTGTGTGCTGGTTGTGAGTGTGGTGGTTGTGTGTGTGGTGGTTGTGTGTGTGGTGGTTGTGAGTGTGGTGGTTGTGTGTGTGGTGGTTGTGTGTGGTGGTTGTGAGTGTGGTGGTTGTGTGTGTGTGGTGGTTGTGTGTGTGGTGGTTGTGTATGTGTGGTGGTTGTGTGTGTGATGGTTGTGTGTGTGGTGGTTGTGTGTGTGGTGGTTGTGTGTGTGTGGTGGTTGTGTGTGTGGTGGTTGTGTGTGGTGGTGGTTGTGAGTGTGGTGGTTGTGTGTGTGTGGTGGTTGTGTGTGGTGGTTGTGTGTGTGGTGGTTGTGTGTGTGGTGGTTGTGTGTGTGGCGGTTGTGAGTGTGGTGGTTGTGTGTGGTGGTTGTGTGTGTGGTGGTTGTGTGTGTGGTGGTTGTGTGTGTGGTGGTTATGTGTGTGATGGTTGTGAGTGTGGTGGTTGTGTGTGTGGTGGTTGTGTGTGTGTGTGGTGGTTGTGTGTGTGGTGGTTGTGTGTGTGTGTGGTGGTTATGTGTGTGTTGGTTGTGTGTGTGGTGGTTGTGTGTGTGGTGGTTGTGAGTGTGGTGGTTGTGTGTGGTGGTTGTGTGTGTGGTGGTTGTGTGTGTGGTGGTTGTGTGTGTGGTGGTTGTGTGTGTGGTGGTTATGTGTGTGATGGTTGTGAGTGTGGTGGTTGTTAATGTGCTGGTTGTGGTAGATGTGTTGTGCTGGTTGTTAATGTGCTGGTTGTGGTGGATGTGTTGTGGTGGTTGTGTGTGTGTGGTGGTTGTGTGTGTGTGGTGGTTGTGTGAGTGTGGTGGTTGCGTGTGTGTTGGTTGTGAGTGTGGTGGTTGAGTGTGGTGGTTGTGTGTGTGGTGGTTGTGTGTGTGGTGGTTGTGTGTGTGGTGGTTGTGTGTGTGGTGGTTGTGTGTGTGGTGGTTGTGAGTGGTGGTTGTGAGTGTGGTGGTTGTGTGTGGTGGTTGTGAGTGTGGTGGTTGTGTGTGTGTGGTGGTTGTGTGTGTGGTGGTTGTGTGTGTGGTGGTTGTGTGTGTGGTGGTTGTGTGTGTGTTGGTTGTGTGTGTGGTGGTTGTGAGTGTGGTGGTTGTGTGTGTGGTGGTTGTGTGTGGTGGTTGTGTGTGTGGTGGTTGTGTGTGGTGGTTGTGAGTGTGGTGGTTGTGTGTGTGTGGTGGTTGTGTGAGTGTGGTGGTTGTGTGTGTGGTGGTTGTGTGTGTGGTGGTTGTGTGTGTGTGGTGGTTGTGTGTGTGGTGGTTGTGTGTGTGGTGGTTGTTAATGTGTTGGTTGTGGTGGATGTGTTGTGGTGGTTGTGTGTGTGTGGTGGTTGTGTGTGTGTGGTGGTTGTGTGAGTGTGGTGGTTGTGAGTGTGGTGGTTGTGTGAGTGTGGTGGTTGTGAGTGTGGTGGTTGTGTGTGTGGTGGTTGTGTGAGTGTGGTGGTTGTGAGTGTGTTGGTTGTGAGTGTGGTGGTTGTGTGTGTGGTGGTTGTGTGTGTGGTGGTTGTGTGTGTGGTGGTTGTATGTAGTGGTTGTGAGTGTGGTGGTTATGTGTGGTGAGTGTGGTGGTTGTGTGTGTGTGGTGGTTGTGTGTGTGGTGGTTGTGTGTGTGGTGGTTGTGTGTGTGTTGGTTGTGTGTGTGGTGGTTGTGAGTGTGGTGGTTGTGTGTGTGGTGGTTGTGTGTGTGGTGGTTGTGTGTGGTGGTTGTGTGTGTGGTGGTTGTGAGTGTGGTGGTTGTGTGTGTGTGGTGGTTGTGTGAGTGTGGTGTTTGCGTGTGTGTTGGTTGTGAGTGTGGTGGTTGTGTGTGTGGTGGTTGTGTGTGTGGTGGTTGTGTGTGTGGTGGTTGTGTGTGTGTTGGTTGTGTGTGTGGTGGTTGTGAGTGGTGGTTGTGTGTGTGGTAGTTGTGTGTGGTGGTTGTGAGTGTGGTGGTTGTGTGTGTGTGGTGGTTGTGTGTGTGGTGGTTGTGAGTGTGGTGGTTGTGTGTGTGGTGGTTGTGTGTGTGGTGGTTGTGTGTGTGGTGGTTGTGTGTGGTGGTTGTGAGTGTGGTGGTTGTGTGTGGTGGTTGTGAGTGTGGTGGTTGTGTGTGTGTGGTGGTTGTGTGTGTGGTGGTTGTGTGTGTGGTGGTTGTGTGTGTGGTGGTTGTGTGTGTGGTGGTTGTGTGTGTGGTGGTTGAGAGTGTGGTGGTTGTGTGTGTCGTGGTTGTGTGTGGTGGTTGTGTGTGTGTGGTGGTTGTGTGAGTGTGGTGGTTGCGTGTGTGTTGGTTGTGTGTGTGGTGGTTATGTGTGTGGTGGTTGTGTGTGTGGTGGTTGTGAGTGTGGTGGTTGTGTGTGGTGATTGTGAGTGTGGTGGTTGTGTGTGTGTGGTGGTTGTGTGTGTGGTGGTTGTGTGTGTGGTGGTTGTGAGTGTGTGGTGGTTGTGTGTGTGGTGGTTGTGAGTGTGGTGGTTGTGTGTGGTGGTTGTGTGTGTGGTGGTTGTGTGTGTGGTGGTTGTGAGTGTGGTGGTTGTGTGTGTGATGGTTGTGTGTGTGGTGGTTGTGTGTGGTGGTTGTGTGTGTGGTGGTTGTGTGTGTGGTGGTTGTGTGTGGTGGTTGTGAGTGTGGTGGTTGTGTGTGTGGTGGTTGTGTGTGTGTGGTGGTTGTGTGTGGTGAGTGTGGTGGTTGTGTGTGTGTTGGTTGTGAGTGTGTTGGTTGTGAGTGTGGTGGTTGTGTGTGTGGTGGTTGTGTGTGTGGTGGTTGTATGTAGTGGTTGTGAGTGTGGTGGTTGTGTGTGGTGAGTGTGGTGGTTGTGTGTGTGGTGGTTGTGTGTGTGGTGGTTGTGTGTGTGGTGGTTGTGTGTGTGGTGGTTGTGTGTGTGTTGGTTGTGTGTGTGGTGGTTGTGAGTGTGGTGGTTGTGTGTGTGGTGGTTGTGTGTGGTGGTTGTGTGTGTGGTGGTTGTGAGTGTGGTGGTTGTGTGTGTGTGGTGGTTGTGTGAGTGTGGTGTTTGCGTGTGTGTTGGTTGTGAGTGTGGTGGTTGTGTGTGTGGTGGTTGTGTGTGTGGTGGTTGTGTGTGTGGTGGTTGTGTGTGTGTTGGTTGTGTGTGTGGTGGTTGTGAGTGTGGTGGTTGTGTGTGTGGTAGTTGTGTGTGGTGGTTGTGAGTGTGGTGGTTGTGTGTGTGTGGTGGTTGTGTGTGTGGTGGTTGTGAGTGTGGTGGTTGTGTGTGTGGTGGTTGTGTGTGTGGTGGTTGTGTGTGTGGTGGTTGTGTGTGGTGGTTGTGAGTGTGGTGGTTGTGAGTGTGGTGGTTGTGTGTGTGTGGTGGTTGTGTGTGTGTGGTGGTTGTGTGTGTGGTGGTTGTGTGTGTGGTGGTTGTGTGTGTGGTGGTTGTGTGTGTGTTGGTTGTGTGTGTGGTGGTTGTGAGTGTGGTGGTTGTGTGTGTGGTGGTTGTGTGTGTGGTGGTTGTGTGTGTGGTGGTTGTGTGTGTGGTGGTTGTGTGTGTGGTGGTTGTGTGTGTGTGGTGGTTGTGTGAGTGTGGTGGTTGCGTGTGTGTTGGTTGTGTGTGTGGTGGTTGTGTGTGTGGTGGTTGTGTGTGTGGTGGTTGTGAGTGTGGTGGTTGTGTGTGGTGATTGTGAGTGTGGTGGTTGTGTGTGTGTGGTGGTTGTGTGTGTGGTGGTTGTGAGTGTGTGGTGGTTGTGTGTGTGGTGGTTGTGAGTGTGGTGGTTGTGTGTGTGGTGGTTGTGTGTGTGGTGGTTGTGTGTGTGGTGGTTGTGTGTGTGGTGGTTGTGAGTGTGGTGGTTGTGTGTGTGATGGTTGTGTGTGTGGTGGTTGTGTGTGGTGGTTGTGTGTGTGGTGGTTGTGTGTGTGGTGGTTGTGTGTGGTGGTTGTGAGTGTGGTGGTTGTGTGTGTGGTGGTTGTGTGTGTGTGGTGGTTGTGTGTGTGGTGGTTGTGTGTGTGGTGGTTGTGAGTGTGGTGGTTGTGAGTGTGGTGGTTGTGTGTGTGGTGGTTGTGAGTGTGGTGGTTGTGTGTGTGGTGGTTGTGTGTGTGGTGGTTGTGAGTGTGGTGGTTGTGTGTTTGGTGGTTGTGTGTGTGTGGTGGTTGTGAGTGTGGTGGTTGTGTGTGTGGTGGTTGTGAGTGTGGTGGTTGTGTGTGTGGTGGTTGTGTGTGTTGTGGTTGTGTGTGTGTTGTGGTTGTGTGTGTGGTGGTTGTGTGTGTGGTGGTTGTGAGTGTGGTGGTTGTGTGTGTGGTGGTTGTGTGTGTGTGGTGGTTGTGTGTGTGGTGGTTGTGTGTGTGGTGGTTGTGTGTGGTGGTTGTGTGTGTGTGGTGGTTGTGTGGTGGTTGTGTGTGTGGTGGTTGTGTGTGTGTGTGGTGGTTGTGTGTATGGTGGATGTGAGTGTGGTGGTTGTGTGTGTGTGGTGGTTGTGAGTGTGGTGGTTGTGTGTGTGTGGTGGTTGTGTGTGTGGTGGTTGTGTGTGTGTGGTGGTTGTGTGTGTGTGGTGGTTGTGTGTGTGTGTGGTGGTTGTGAGTGTGGTGGTTGTGTGTGTGATGGTTGTGTGTGTGGTGGTTGTGTGTGTGTGGTGGTTGTGTGTGTGGTGGTTGTGTGTGTGTGGTGGTTGTGTGTGTGGTGGTTGTGTGTGTGGTGGTTGTGTGTGTGGTGGTTGTGAGTGTGGTGGTTGTGTGTGTGTGGTGGTTGTGTGTGTGGTGGTTGTGTGTGTGTGGTGGTTGTGTGTGTGTGGTAGTTGTGTGTGTGGTGGTTGTGTGTGTGTTGTGGTTGTGTGTGTGTGGTGGTTGTGTGTGTGTGGTGGTTGTGTGTGTGGTGGTTGTGTGTGTGTGGTGGTTGTGTGTGGTGGTTGTGAGTGTGGTGGTTGTGTGTGTGGTGGTTGTGTGTGTGGTGGTTGTGTGTGTGTGTGGTGGTTGTGTGTGTGGTGGTTGTGTGTGTGTGTGGTGGTTGAGTGTGGTGGTTGTGTGTGTGGTGGTTGTGTGTGTGGTGGTTGTGAGTGTGGTGGTTGTGTGTGTGGTGGTTGTGAGTGTGGTGGTTGTGTGTGTGGTGGTTGTGTGTGTGTGGTGGTTGTGTGTGTGTGGTGGTTGTGTGTGTGTGGTGGTTGTGTGTGTGTGGTGGTTGTGTGTGTGTGGTGGTTGTGTGTGTGTGGTGGTTGTGTGTGTGTGGTGGTTGTGTGTGTGTGGTGGTTGTGTGTGTGGTGGTTGTGTGTGTGGAGGTTGTATGTGGTGGTTGTGAGTGTGGTGGTTGTGAGTGTGGTGGTTGTGTGTGTGGTGGTTGTGTGTGTGGTGGTTGTGTGTGGTGGTTGTGTGTGTGGTGGTTGTGAGTGTGGTGGTTGTGTGTGTGGTGGTTGTGTGTGTGGTGGTTGTGAGTGTGGTGGTTGTGTGTGGTGGTTGTGTGTGTGGTGGTTGTGTGTGTGGTGGTTGTGTGTGTGGTGGTTGTGAGTGTGGTGGTTGTGTGTGTGGTGGTTGTGTGTATGGTGGATGTGAGTGTGGTGGTTGTGTGTGTGGTGGTTGTGTGTGTGTGGTGGTTGTGTGTGTGGTGGTTGTGTGTGTGTGGTGGTTGTGTGTGTGTGGTGGTTGTGTGAGTGTGGTGGTTGTGAGTGTGGTGGTTGTGTGTGTGGTGGTTGTGAGTGTGGTGGTTGTGTGTGTGTGGTGGTTGTGTGTGTGTGGTGGTTGTGTGTGTGGTGGTTGTGTGTGTGGTGGTTGTGTGTGTGTGGTGGTTGTGTGAGTGGTGGTTGTGAGTGTGGTGGTTGTGTGTGTGTGGTGGTTGTGTGTGTGGTGGTTGTGTGTGTGTGGTGGTTGTGTGTGTGTGGTGGTTGTGTGTGTGGTGGTTGTGTGTGTGGTGGTTGTGTGTGTGGTGGTTGTGTGTGTGTGTGGTGGTTGTGTGTGTGGTGGTTGTGTGTGTGTGGTGGTTGTGTGTGTGTGGTGGTTGTGTGTGTGGTGATTGTGTGTGTGGTGGTTGTGTGTGTGGTGGTTGGGAGTGTGGTGGTTGTGTGTGTGTGGTGGTTGTGTGTGTGTGGTGGTTGTGTGTGTGTGGTGGTTGTGTGTGTGTGGTGGTTGTGTGTGTGTGGTGGTTGTGTGTGTGTGGTGGTTGTGTGTGTGGTGGTTGTGAGTGTGGTGGTTGTTTGTGTGGTGGTTGTGTGTGTGGTGGTTGTGTGTGGTGGTTGTGTGTATGGTGGATGTGAGTGTGGTGGTTGTGTGTGTGGTGGTTGTGTGTGGTGGTTGTGTGTGTGGTGGTTGTATGGTGGTTGTGTGTGTGTGGTGGTTGTGTGTGTATGGTGGTTGTGTGTGTGGTGGTTGTGTGTGTGTGGTGGTTGTGTGTGTGGTGGTTGTGTGTGTGTGGTGGTTGTGTGTGTGTGGTGGTTGTGAGTGTGGTGGTTGTGTGTGTGATGGTTGTGTGTGTGGTGGTTGTGAGTGTGGTGGTTGTGTGTGTGTGGTGGTTGTGTGTGTTGTGGTTGTGTGCGTGGTGGTTGTGAGTGTGGTGGTTGTGTGTGTGTGGTGGTTGTGTGTGTGTGGTGGTTGTGTGTGTGGTGGTTGTGTGTGTGTGGTGGTTGTGTGTGTGGTGGTTGTGAGTGTGGTGGTTGTGTGTGTGTGGTGGTTGTGTGTGTGGTGGTTGTATGTGTGGTGGTTGTGAGTGTGGTGGTTGTGTGTGTGGTGGTTGTGTGTGTGTGGTGGTTGTGTGTGTGGTGGTTGTGTGTGTGGTGGTTGTGTGTGTGGTGGTTGTGTGTATGGTGGATGTGAGTGTGGAGGTTGTGTGTGTGTGGTGGTTGTGTGTGTGGTGGTTGTGTGCGTGGTGGTTGTGTGCGTGGTGGTTGTGAGTGTGGTGGTTGTGTGTGTGTGGTGGTTGTGAGTGTGGTGGTTGTGTGTGTGGTGGTTGAGTGAGTGTGGTGGTTGTGTGTGTGTGGTGGTTGTGAGTGTGGTGGTTGTGTGTGTGGTTGTTGAGTGTGTGTTGGTTGTGTGTGTGGTGGTTGTGAGTGTGGTGGTTGTGTGTGTGGTGGTTGTATGGTGGATGAGAGTGTGGTGGTTGTGTGTGTGGTGGTTGTGTGTGGTGGTTGTGAGTGTGGTGGTTGTGTGTGTGGTGGTTGTATGGTGGATGAGAGTGTGGTGGTTGTGTGTGTGGTGGTTGTGTGTATGGTGGTTGTGAGTGTGGTGGTTGTGTGTGTATGGTGGTTGTGTGTGTGGTGGTTGTGTGTGTGTGGTGGTTGTGTGTGTGGTGGTTGTGTGTGTGGTGGTTGTGTGTGTGGTGGTTGTGAGTGTGGTGGTTGTGAGTGTGGTGGTTGTGTGTGTGGTGGTTGTGTGTGTGGTGGTTGTGTGTGTGGTGGTTGTGTGCGTGGTGGTTGTGAGTGTGGTGGTTGTGTGTGTGGTGGTTGTGTGTGTGGTGGTTGTGTGTGTGGTGGTTGTGTGTGTGGTGGTTGTGAGTGTGGTGGTTGTGTGTGTGGTGGTTGTGTGTGTGGTGGTTGTGTGTGTGGTGGTTGTGTGTGTGGTGGTGGTTGTGTGTGGTGGTTGTGTGTGTGGTGGTTGTGTGTTTGGTGGTTGTGAGTGTGGTGGTTGTGTGTGTGGTAGTTGTATGGTGGATGAGAGTGTGGTGGTTGTGTGTGTGTGGTGGTTGTGTGTGTATGGTGGTTGTGTGTGTGGTGGTTGTGTGTGTGTGGTGGTTGTGTGTGTGGTGGTTGTGTGTGTGTGGTGGTTGTGTGTGTGTGGTGGTTGTGAGTGTGGTGGTTGTGTGTGTGATGGTTGTGTGTGTGGTGGTTGTGAGTGTGGTGGTTGTGTGTGTGTGGTGGTTGTGTGTGTGGTGGTTGTGTGTGTGGTGGTTGTGAGTGTGGTGGTTGTGTGTGTGTGGTGGTTGTGTGTGTGGTGGTTGTATGTGTGGTGGTTGTGAGTGTGGTGGTTGTGTGTGTGGTGGTTGTGTGTGTGTGGTGGTTGTGTGTGTGGTGGTTGTGTGTGTGGTGGTTGTGTGTGTGGTGGTTGTGTGTATGGTGGATGTGAGTGTGGTGGTTGTGTGTGTGTGGTGGTTGTGTGTGTGGTGGTTGTGTGCGTGGTGGTTGTGAGTGTGGTGGTTGTGTGTGTGTGGTGGTTGTGAGTGTGGTGGTTGTGTGTGTGGTGGTTGAATGTGTGGTGGTTGTGTGTGTGGTGGTTGTGAGTGTGGTGGTTGTGTGTGTGGTGGTTGTATGGTGGATGAGAGTGTGGTGGTTGTGTGTGTGGTGGTTGTGTGTGGTGGTTGTGAGTGGTGGTTGTGTGTGTGGTGGTTGTATGGTGGATGAGAGTGTGGTGGTTGTGTGTGTGGTGGTTGTGTGTATGGTGGATGTGAGTGTGGTGGTTGTGTGTGTATGGTGGTTGTGTGTGTGGTGGTTGTGTGCGTGGTGGTTGTGAGTGTGGTGGTTGTGTGTGTATGGTGGTTGTGTGTGTGGTGGTTGTGTGTGTGTGGTGGTTGTGTGTGTGGTGGTTGTGTGTGTGGTGGTTGTGAGTGTGGTGGTTGTGAGTGTGGTGGTTGTGTGTGTGGTGGTTGTGTGTGTGGTGGTTGTGTGTGTGGTGGTTGTGTGCGTGGTGGTTGTGAGTGTGGTGGTTGTGTGTGTGGTGGTTGTGTGTGTGGTGGTTGTGTGTTGTGGTTGTGTGTGTGGTGGTTGTGTGTGTGGTGGTTGTGAGTGTGGTGGTTGTGTGTGTGGTGGTTGTGAGTGTGGTGGTTGTGTGTACTCACCTAGTTGTACTCACCTAGTTGTGCTTGCGGGGGTTGAGCTCTGGCTCTTTGGTCCCGCCTCTCACATAAGAACATAAGAACATAAGAACAAAGGTAACTGCAGAAGGCCTATTGGCCCATACGAGGCAGCTCCTATTCTATAACCACCCAATCCCACTCATATACTTGTCCAACCCGTGCTTGAAACAATCGAGGGACCCCACCTCCACAATGTTACGCGGCAATTGGTTCCACAAATCAACAACCCTGTTACTGAACCAGTATTTACCCAAGTCTTTCCTAAATCTAAACTTATCCAATTTATATCCATTGTTTCGTGTTCTGTCCTGTGTTGATACTTTTAATACCCTATTAATATCCCCCCGGTTATGTCCATTCATCCACTTGTAAACCTCTATCATGTCACCCCTAACTCTTCGCCTTTCCAGTGAATGCAACTTAAGCTTTGTTAATCTTTCTTCATATGAAAGATTTCTAATTTGGGGAATTAACTTAGTCATCCTACGCTGGACACGTTCAAGTGAATTTATATCCATTCTATAATATGGCGACCAAAACTGAACTGCATAATCTAAATGGGGCCTAACTAGAGCAAGATATAGCTTGAGAACCACACCAGGTGTCTTGTTACTAACGCTGCGATTAATAAATCCAAGTGTCCGATTTGCCTTATTACGAACATTTATGCATTGATCCTTTTGTTTTAAATTCTTACTAATCATAACTCCCAGATCCCTTTCGCAATCCGACTTCGCAATCACAACACCATCTAGCTCGTATCTTGTAACTCTATCATCATTACCTAACCTCAGAACTTTACATTTATCAGCATTAAACTGCATCTGCCAATCCTTTGACCATTTCAAAACCCTATCTAGATCAACTTGAAGTGATAGTGAGTCCTCCTCCGAATTAATTTCCCTACCGATTTTCGTATCATCGGCAAATTTGCAAATGTTGCTACTCAAACCTGAATCTAAATCATTTATATATATTATAAACAACAGAGGTCCCAGGACAGAGCCTTGAGGCACTCCACTTACAACATTTTCCCACTCTGACTTGATTCCATTTATACTAACTCTCTGTTTCCTTTGGTATAGCCATGCCCTAATCCAGCTTAATATAGCACCCCCAATACCATGAGACTCTATTTTTTTAATCAGTCTTTCATGTGGCACTGTATCAAAAGCTTTGCTAAAGTCAAGGTATACAACATCGCAATCCTTACCACTATCAACTGCCTCAACAATGCTAGAATAAAAAGATAACAAATTTGTTAAACATGAACGGCCATTTATAAAACCATGTTGCGACTCAATTATTAATTTATGTTTTTCAAGATGAAGACGAATTTTATTTGCTATTATAGATTCGAGTAACTTTCCCACAATAGACGTTAGGCTAATTGGTCGATAGTTAGACGCAAGTGATCTATCTCCTTTCTTAAAAACTGGTATCACATTAGCAACTTTCCAAAACTCTGGCACTCTGCCTGACTCTATTGATTTATTAAATATGGTTGACAGTGGGTCACAAAGCTCCTCTTTGCATTCTTTAAGCACCCTAGCAAACACTTCATCCGGCCCTGGGGATTTGTTTGGTTTGAGTTTTACTATTTGTTTAAGAACATCCTCCCTGGTAACTGCTAAACTCGTCAACCTGTCCTCGTCCCCACCCACATAGACTTGTTCGGCTGAAGGCATATTGTTAAGTTCCTCTTTAGTAAATACAGATGCAAAATATTTATTAAAAATACTACTCATCTCTTCATTACTATCTGTTATTTGACCTGTCTCAGTTTTTAATGGACCTATCCTTTCCCTAGTCTTAGTACGATATAACTGAAAAAACCCTTTAGGATTTGTCTTTGCTTGCCCTGCTATGCGAACTTCATAGTTTCTTTTTGCTTTCCTTATCTCTTTTTTAACATTTCTAACCAGTTGTACGAATTCCTGTTCTAAAGTGACCTCCCCATTTTTAATCCTTTTGTACCAAGCTCTCTTTTTACCTATAAGGTTCTTCAAATTCTTTGTTATCCACTTTGGGTCATTAGTATACGATCTATTCAATTTGTATGGTATACTACGTTCCTGTGCTTTGTTTATAATATTCTTAAATAAGTTATATATTGAATCCACATCGAAATCCCCATTTAAGTCACCTATCGCTGGGTTCATGTCTCGCTCCAAGACCGGCCCACACCCCATACCCAAGCCTTTCCAATCAATTTGACCCAAAAAATTTCTTAGGCTATTAAAATCAGCTTTTCGAAAATCTGGCACTTTAACAGAATTTTCTCCTACTGGTCTATTCCATTCTATGCTAAATCTGATTTCTTTGTGATCACTGCTCCCTAGCTCACTCCCTATTTCGATGTCATTAATTTGCGTTTCCCTGTTAGTTAACACTAAATCTAAAATATTATTTTCCCGTGTTGGTTCCTTAATGTGTTGCGTAAGAAAGCAATCGTCAATTAATTCTAGAAAATCTTCTGCTTCACTATTCCCTGTTTTGTTCAACCAGTTTATTCCGCTAAAATTAAAGTCACCCATGACATAAATACTGTTAGATCTAGATGCTCTAGATATTTCATCCCATAGATGCTTTGCTTCCATTCTGTCTAAATTTGGTGGCCTATATATTACTCCTATTATAATATTATTAGCTTTTTCGTTTAATTCAATCCAAATAGTTTCTGTGTGTGGCTCTGTTTTGATTCCCTCTTTGAGACTACATTTCAAATTGTCCCTAACATATATGGCTACTCCACCTCCTCGTCTAATATATCTATCTGTGTGAAATAGTTTAAATCCATATATTTGATATTCAGCTAATAGTTCTCTATTTTCTACATTCATCCACGTTTCGGTAAGTGCAATAATATCTATTTTTTCTGTGCAGACAAGAGCATTTAATTCGTTAATTTTATTTCTTAGACTTCTACTGTTAGTGTAATATACCCTAAGTGAATTGTTATTTTGCGGACCTTCTCTTTCCCTGATCGTTTTGCCAATTCCTTTCTCCCACAAACACATACTTTTATTACCTCCTTCCTCCAAATCAATTCCCATACCTCTATCTACTAACAGTTTAAACCCAAACAAACACCTCTAACCACTTCTTCTAGCGAGTTCGCAACAGCAACAACCCCAGCTCTCGATAGATGCACCCCATCACGAGCATACATTTCATTTCTTCCATAGAAGTGTTCCCAGTTGTCTATGAAAGATATTGCATTTGATTTGCAATATCTTTCCAGCCGGCAATTGACACCAAGTGCCCTCGATATCCATTCATTTCCCACTCCCTTTCTTGGAAGAATGCCACATATGATCGGGATTCCTCCCTTGCTCCTAACTAACTCTATGGCTGTTTTATACCTCTGAATCAGTTCCTCACTCCTGACTCGACCAACATCATTTCCTCCCACGCTAATGCAAATAATGGGATTGTTCCCATTACCAGCCATAATATCATTCATGTTGTTTATAATATCACCAATGCCAGCTCCGGGATAGCAAACCCTTAACCTGTTCCCCCTATCTCTAGCACAAAACGTTCTATCCAAATACCTTATCTGGGAATCTCCCACAACTAATGTTTGCTTAGGTACTTCCTTTACTTTCTGAGGGGCCTGCGCTTCCTTTCTCTTCGTTGCTTTCCCTTTTGCGCGATCCACAGTCTCTCCACAGCACTCGTCCTCCAAAACGTCAAATGAATTTGAAGTTGCTATGGCGTTTGAAGGCGGCTTTATCAAAGTCTTCTTAAGGCCCCTGTCTTTCGCAACTCTCCAAGACGAGGTCCCTTTACTGCTGGTCTCCTCCTTCGTTACTTCTCGTTGTTTTTTAAGCTGACGCACCTCCTCCCGCAGAGAGTCCAACTCTGTCCTCAGGGCTCCCACTAGAGTCACCAGGTCCTTCACTACAACTTCCATATTGCTAAGAACGAAGGTAACTCAGACTGCATTATGATGCTCACCGTATTCACGCTGCTTATGACTCCTGTTAAGTGACTAAACTAAGTTTGGAAACAGACCCTTTTATCAGAGACGGAGACAGACAGAAACAGAGTCAAGGACGGACCGAAACGTCGTCGTTCCTTCACCTTCTAGTCAAATCAACCGTCAATCAACAGGTGTACAGGTTCCTGAGCCTATTGGGTTCTATCATATCTACATTTGAAACTGTGTATGGAGTCAGCCTCCACCACACTGCTTCCTAATGCATTCCATTTGTCAACCACTCTGACACTAAAAAAGTTCTTTCTAATATCTCTATGGCTCATTTGGGCACTCAGTTTCTACCTGTGTCCCCTAGTGCGTGTGTCCCTTGTGTTAAATAGCCTGTCTTTATCAACCCTGTCGATTCCCTTGAGAATCTTGAATGTGGTGATCATGTCCCCCCTAACTCTTCTGTCTTCCAACGAAGTGAGGTTCAATTCCCGTAGTCTCTCCTCGTAGCTCATACCTCTCAGCTCGGGTACTAGTCTGGTGGCAAACCTTTGAACCTTTTCCAGTTTAGTCTTATGCTTGACTAGATATGGACTCCATGCTGGAGCCGCATACTCCAGGATTGGTCTGACATATGTGGTATATAATGTTCTGAAAGATTCCTTACACAAGTTTCTAAAGGCCGTTCTTATGTTAGCCAACCTGGCATATGCTGCTGATGTTATCCTCTTGATATGAGCTTCAGGGGACAGGTCTGGCGTGATATCAACCCCCAGGTCTTTCTCTCTGACTTTTGAAGTATTTCATCTCCCAAGTGATACCTTGTATCTGGTCTCTTGCTTCCTACCCCTATCTTCATTACATTACATTTGCTTGGGTTTAACTCTAGCATCCATTTGTTCGACCATTCCTGCAGCTTGTCCAGGTCTTCTTGAAGCCTCAAGCTGTCCTCCTCTGTCTTAATCCTTCTCATAATTTTGGCGTCGGCAGCAAACATTGAGAGGAATGAGTCTATACCCTCTGGGAGATCATTTACGTATATCAGAAACAGGATAGGTCCAAGCACAGAGCCCTGTGGGACTCCACTGGTGACTTCACGCCATTCTGAGGTCTCACCACTCACTATAACTCTCTGCTTCCTATTGCTTAGGTACTCCCTTATCCACTGGAGCGCCCTACCAGTTACTCCTGCCTGTTTCTCCAGCTTATGCATCAACCTTTTATGGGGTACTGTGTCAAAGGCTTTCCGACAGTCCAAAAAAATGCAGTCCGCCCATCCTTCTCTTTCTTGCTTAATCTTTGTCACCTGATCATAGAATTCTATCAAGCCTGTAAGGCAAGATTTGCCCTCCCTGAACCCATGTTGATGGGTTGTCACGAAGTCTCTTCTCTCGAGATGTGTTACTAGGTTTTTTCTCACAATCTTCTCCATCACCTTGCATGGTATACAAGTTAAGGACACTGGCCTGTAGTTCAGTGCCTCTTGTCTGTCAACCTTTTTAAATATTGGTACTACATTAGCAGTCTTCCATACTTCTGGTAGGTCTCCCGTTTCCAGTGACCTACTATACACTATGGAGAGTGGCAAGCAAAGTGCTCCTGCACACTCTTTCAATACCCATGGTGAGATTCCATCCGGCCCAACAGCTTTTCTCACATCCAGCTCCAATAGGTGCTTCTTGACCTCATCTCTTGTAATTTCAAAACTTTCCAAGGTCACCTGGTTTGCTGCCACCTCTCCTAGCGCCGTGACTTCTCCCTGTTCCATTGTAAAGACCTCCTGAAACCTTTTGTTGAGTTCTTCACACACCTCTTTGTCATTCTCTGTGTACCTGTCCTCTCCCACCCTAAGTTTCATCACCTGTTCCTTCACTGTTGTCTTCCTCCTGATGTGACTGTGTAGTAGCTTTGGTTCGGTCTTGGCTTTATTAGCTATATCATTTTCATACCTTTTCTCAGCTGCTCTTCTCACACTAACATACTCGTTCCTGGTTCTCTGGTATCTCTCTCTACTTTCTGGTGTTCTGTTATTACGGAAGTTCCTCCATGCCCTTTTGTTCAGCTCCTTTGCTTTCATACATTCCCTATTAAACCACGGATTCTTCCTTTGCTTCTCTGTTTTTTCCTGTCGGGCTGGGACAACCCTGCTTACAGCCTCCTGACATTTTTGGGTGACATAGTCTATCATGTCTTTATGGACTTGGTTCCGAGTTCTGTGTCCCAATATATATCCCATAGGAATTTATTCATCTCATAGTTTCCCTTTCGGTACGCCAGCCCTATGTTTCCCAGTTCTTTTTTGGGGGTGATAATTCCTAGCTCAACCAGGTACTCAAAGCTCAATACACTATGATCACTCATTCCCAAGGGGGCTTCCAACTTAACTTCCCTTATATCCGACTCATTTAGGGTAAATATCAGATCAAGCAAGGCTGGTTCATCCCCTCCTCTCGTTCTTGTCGGTCCCTTGACGTGTTGACTTAGAATGTTTCTTGTTACCACATCCAGCAGCTTAGCTCTCCATGTGTCTGGGCCTCCATGTGGGTCTCTGTTCCCCCAATCTATCTTTCCATGGTTGAAGTCTCCCATGATTAGTAGCCTGGATCCGTTTCTGCTAGCCACAGAAGCTGCTCTCTCTATTATATTGATGGTGGCCAAGTTGTTTCTATCATATTCCTGTCTGGGTCTTCTGACATTCGGTGGGGGGTTATATATGACTACTACTATAATTTTCTGTCCTCCAGTTGCTATGGTGCCTGATATGTAGTCACTGAAACCTTCACAGTTCTGAATTACCATCTCTTCGAAACTCCAACCTTCTCTTAGTAGCAAAGCTACACCACCTCCTCCTCTCCCTTCTCTCTCTTTCCTCACTACATAGTAGCCCTGTGGAAACACTGCGTTTGTTATGGTGTTTGTTAGCTTTGTTTCTGTGAGTGCTATTATGTCTGGGTTTTCTTCTAGTGCCCATTCTCCGAGTTCACTTGTTTTATTAGTAATTCCATCTATGTTAGTGTTTGCCTTGAAGCTCACTTTCTTCAGTTCATTTTCTTGTCCCTTTCTCGGCGAGCATTCTGCTGGTGTGGGAAGCTGTTCCGTGGGTGAGAGGATCTGTGAGGTGGTTTGCAGGGTCTCAGAGGATTTTGGGGTGGGGTGTGGGGGTTTAAGGGAAGGGGGGACAGGTAGGGTGTGGGTTAAGGAGATAGGGGGGACATGGAGGATACGGGGTGAGGGGGGGAGGAGGGATAGGGAGGGTATGGGATGAAGGGGGAGGGGGGGTGTGTGGTAGTGGTGTGTGTGGTGGTTGTGAGTGTGGTGGTTGTGAGTGTGATGGTTGTGTGTGTGGTGGTGGTGTGTGGTGGTGGTGGTGGTGTGTGTGGTGGTTGTGAGTGTTTGGTGGTTGTGTGTGTGTGGTGGTTGTGAGTGTGGTGGTTTTGTGTGTGGTGGATGTGTGTGTAGTGGTTGTGTGTGTGGTGGTTGTGTGTGTGTGGTGCTGTGTGGTGGTTGTGTGTGTGTGGTGGTTGTGTGTGTGGTGGTTGTGTGTGTGTGGTGGTTGTTTGTGTGTGGTGGTGGTGTGTGGTGGATGTGTGTGTGGTGGTTGTGTGTGTGTGTGGTGGTTGTGTGTGTGTGGTGGTTGTGTGTGTGTGTGGTGGTTGTGTGTGTGTGGTGGTTGTGTGTGTGTGGTGGTGGTGTGTGGTGGTTGTGTGTGTGGTGGTTGTGAGTGTGTGTGGTGGTTGTGTGTGTGTGGTGGTGGTGTGTGGTGGTTGTGTGTGTGGTGGTTGTGTGTGTGTTGGTTGTGTGTGCGGTGGTGGTGTGTGTGGTGGTGGTGTGTGTGGTGGTTGTGGGTGTGTGTGGTGGTTGTGTTTGTGGAGGTTGTGAGTGTTGTGGTGGTGTGTAGGTAGGGGTGTGAGAGGGGAAGGGCCACGCGGTGCGAGCTCCGCGGAAAACAATATATATCTAGGGACATTTCAGTGATACAGGAACTAAACACAGTCAGATAACTTTTAAAGTGTGTCTCAACATATTAACCAATATATCATAGTGATTACCATCCGACCGTTTGTGTTAAAGGAAAAATAAGTGAACTTCGTGTGTAGTGAAGGCTGCCCTCGTGGTGCCAGGAAGCCTTAGGCGATAGTTGCCAAGTCGTCAATAAATCACATCTCTCGCTATTGAAACATCAAGTAATCAGTGCCCATAGTGCAAAGCTCTCTATGCAAAACCTGTGTCTATTATAACAAATTAAGATAACATAGTCTAATATCAAGTGAACAAATTACACACAAAATAAGTCCGTCGTGTGTGTGTAAACAAGGGCCACTTGGAGGTACGCCCACCCCAGTACCCTCTTGTGTGTGTATTCTTTCAAATAGTGTAACGTACTCAGGTAACTAGTGCCCAGACACAGAAACTAGACGCCTCTACTGTATGATAACTAGTGGGAAAATGCAAGTAATGTAATCTAACAAGTGAACAAAACAAATTAAGAGTGCGACACGTGGTAGCAACAGTGGCCGTCCATACAGCCTCTTCCAGGCCTATCTCAAGTTGGTAAACACCCACGGTCAACACCCACGGCCAGCTCCCGCGGTCAACTCCCCCACCGGTCAACACCCCACCTTGTAAGACCATCACCACTGAACAGAAGTGTTCAAAAAATGGCTTTGATAAAAACGTGCATAGAATGCAACATGAAGGTAGATTACCAACAGAGCTTTCAATGCCAACTCTGTTCAGCAGCCATACACAAAAAATGTGCCAACATGACTAACAATTCAAGGAGAAATGGTCCCAGTGACCACTCTGTGTACTGGCTCTGCAAAAAGGATGATGTAACTTTTTTGAAATTGATGGAAATCCTGGATAAAACTCCCGCCGAAAACAGAGAATTACTAATTAATGCCTGCATAGCAATTTCTAATGTCTTCAAACAAACTGTACATGACACCAAGGTACAACCAGCTGTAGCACAGAGCTCTGTGGCAGCGGCGCCTGAGCAGGGCGCGGAGTCGGGGATGCCTGAGCAGGGCACGGAGTCGGGGATGCCTGAGCAGGGCGCGGAGTCGGGGATGCCTGAGCAGGGCGCGGAGTCAGGGATGCCTGAGCAGGGCGCGGAGTCGGGGATGCCTGAGCAGGGCACGGAGTCGGGGACCCCTGAGCAGTGCGCGGTGTCGCAGGCACCGGAGCAGAGCGCGGTGTCACAGGCACCGGAGCAGAGCACAGTGTCGGGGGCGCCGCAGCAGAGTGCGGTCCCTGGCAGAGGGAAACAAACAAAACAAGGCCCCAAAATCTGTTGGTATTACAGATGGGCTACCTGTAAGCATGGGGAATCGGGAAGAATAAATGGAACATGTACACACAATCACCCTAGAAAGTGCAGAAACCTCCTCAATACAGGTAAATGTACCAAAAGCTGTGAATTCTTTCACCCAGAAATTTGCAAGAACTCTTTGGACAGGAAAGAGTGCTTCAATGCTGAATGCCCAGCTTTTCATATAAGAGGTACCAGGCGAATAAAACCGACAGACTACCACTATGAAAACAGCCACTACTCCATCAACCGGGATAATTTTTTAGCAAGAGGAGGAGGAGAAGAATGGCTAAAAATGACCAGACTCTACCACCAACTCGGTCAAATGCTAGAGAGGACGCAAACACAGTGGCCTCCTTACCAGAGCCTCAGATATTAACACCAATTAAAGCATCCAGCACTTCCACTAACACGATAACATCATTTATATTTGCCAACATCCAGGGTATAAAAACACGCAAATCCAACAAAGTTCATTTTATAGATGGTCTCCTTCATGAGGCAAATGCAGTGTTTGCAGCCCTAACGGAAACTCACACAAAGGACTACCTTGATGGTGAAATATGGATCCCAGAATACAATCTCTTCAGATGTGATAGGAAACACCGGCTTCAGGGTGGGGTCAGCCTCTACATCAAAGACACACTCATCTGTACTGAGCTGCTAAACACCTCAAATGATATGGTGGAAGTGCTGATAGTCAAAATAGAGATCCTAAATGTAGTTGTTGTCCTTGTATATAAGTCACCGGAGGCAAACCCTCAGCAGTTTAAAGACCAACTAATGAAAATAGAGCACTGCTTGGAAAACCTCACAAATCCAGCTCCGAACATCATCCTGCTTGGGGACTTCAACCTACGGCACCTGAAATGGAAGCACCTGGCTAATATAGTAATATCAGAAAGAATACCAGGAAGTAGCCTAAATGAGCAGGCACATGCAAATGACCTGCTACGGATGTGCGATAGGTTTGCCTTAAACCAGCAAATAGTAGAACCAACTAGGAAGGAGAACACGCTGGACCTCATTTTCACTAATAATGATGAGTTGATCGGGAACATAATGATTACAAATACCTGTTACTCAGATCACAACTTAATTGAGGTACTGACAACCATGGGGAATGGACCTCCAAAACCAGTCCAGATTCCCGGTGGAGGAGATTTCAGCAAATTCAACTTCAATAATAAACGGATAAACTGGGAGCAAATAAACCAGGACTTCACAGAAATAAACTGGGAAGAACAGCTAGGAAATGCAAACTTGAACCAGTGCCTGGAAAAAATAAGCTCAGTAGCACTAGAAATATGTTCAAACCGCATACCCCTAAGAAAAAAGAGAAAGAGATGCAGATTGGAACGGGAACGTCGTTCCTTATATAGGCGAAGAAAACGAATCGCGGAACAACTTGAGAGTCGCACCCTATCTCAAGAACGGCGAAGAAGGTTAGGTAGAGAAATAGAAACAATTGAACTCAAGCTACAAGAATTATACAAAACCCAGGAGAGGCAAAGAGAGCAAAAGGCCATCAGTGAAATAGAGAGAAATCCGAAATATTTTTTCTCCTATGCAAAATCAAGATCAAAAACCACATCTAGTATCGGGCCCCTGCGAAAGGGAGATGGAACTTTCACAGATGACAACAAAGAAATGAGCGAGTTACTGAGGAAGCAGTACGACTCTGTTTTCAGTGAGCCATTAAATGCACTAAAGATTGATAACCCAAATGAATTTTTCATGGATATGATACCAACATCAAATCACATATCAGACGTCGCCCTATCCCCACTAGATTTTGAAGAAGCCATAAACAGTATGCCTATGCACTCTGCACCAGGCCCGGATTCTTGGAACTCCATATTCATCAAGAACTGTAAAAAACCACTATCGCAGGCCCTTCACATTCTGTGGAGACAAAGCCTAGATACTGGCGTTATCCCTGACATACTAAAAACAGCAGAGATAGCACCACTCCATAAAGGAGGAAATAAGGCAGAGGCAAAAAATTACAGACCGATAGCACTAACATCGCACATCATAAAAATTTTTGAGAGAGTGCTAAGAAGTAAGATCACAAAATACATGGAATCACAGCATCTCCATAACCCCGGACAACATGGTTTCAGAACAGGGCGCTCTTGCCTGTCGCAGTTGCTGGACCACTATGATATGGCATTAGATGCTATGGAAGACAAACAAAATGCTGATGTAATTTACACAGATTTCGCAAAAGCTTTTGATAAATGTGACCATGGTGTTATTGCACATAAAATGCGTTCAAAAGGAATTACCGGGAAAATAGGCAGATGGATCTACAATTTCCTGACTGACAGAACCCAATGTGTAATAGTCAACAAAATAAAATCCAGCCCATCAACCGTGAAGAGCTCAGTCCCCCAGGGTACTGTTCTTGCTCCAGTACTTTTTCTCATCCTCATATCGGACATAGACCAGAACACAACCTATAGCACTGTATCATCCTTTGCAGATGACACTAGGATTTTCATGAGAGTTGGCAACATAGAGGACACGGCAAACCTCCAATCAGATGTAGATCAGGTCTTTCTATGGGCTACAGAAAATAATATGGTATTCAACGAGGATAAGTTTCAGCTCATGCGCTACGGAAAAATTGAAAACATAAAAACAGGAACCACGTACAAAACGCAGGCAAATCATAACATAGAACGAAAAGGCAATGTAAAGGACCTGGGTGTACTCATGTCGGAAGACCTTACCTTTAAAGAACACAATAAAGTAGCCGTCACAACTGCAAGAAAAATGACAGGTTGGATAACAAGAACTTTTCACACTAGAGATGCTATACCGATGATGATACTTTTCAAAACGCTTGTGCTATCTAGAGTGGAGTACTGCTGCACAATGACAGCCCCTTTCAAAGCTGGAGAAATTGCTGACCTAGAGAGCGTGCAGAGATCCTTTACTGCTAGAATCCACTCAGTAAAACATCTAAATTACTGGGACCGACTAAAGAGCCTAAATCTGTACTCCCTTGAGCGCAGGCGGGAGAGATACATAATAATTTACACGTGGAAAATAATTGAGGGGCTGGTCCCAAACCTGCACACAGAAATAACACCACATGAGACCAGAAGACATGGCAGGATGTGCAGAATACCCCCGTTGAAAAGCAGAGGTGCAACAGGTACTCTGAGAGAGAACTCTATCAACATCAGAGGCCCGAGACTGTTCAACACGCTTCCACTACACATAAGGGGCATAACTGGCAAACCCCTCACAGTGTTCAAGAGAGAACTGGATAAGCACCTCCAAAGGATACCTGATCAACCAGGCTGTGACTCATACGTCAGGCTGCGAGCAGCCGCGTCTAACAGCCTGGTTGATCAGTCCAGCAACCAGGAGGCCTGGTCGACGACCGGGCCGCGGGGACACTAAGCCCCGGAAGCACCTCAAGGTAGTGTGTGGTGGTTGTGAGTGTGGTGGTTTTGTGTGTGGTGGATGTGTGTGTGGTGGTTGTGAGTGTGGTGGTTGTGTCTGTGGTGGTTGTGTGTGTGGTGGTTGTGAGTGTGGTGGTTGTGAGTGTGGTGGGTGTGTGTGTGTGTGTGGTGGTTGTGTGAGTGTGGTGGTTGTGTGTGTGGTGGTTGTGTGTGTGGTGGTTGTGAGTGGTGGTTGTGTGAGTGTGGTGGTTGTGTGTGTGGTGGTTGTGTGTGTGTGGTGGTTGTGAGTGTGGTGGTTGTGTGTGTGGTGGTTGTGTGTGTGGTGATTGTGAGTGTGGTGGTTGTGTGTGTGGTGGTTGTGTGTGTGGTGGTTGTGAGTGTGGTGGTTGTGTGTGTGGTGGTTGTGTGTGTGGTGGTTGTGAGTGTGGTGGTTGTGTGTGTGGTGGTTGTGTGTGTGGTGGTTGTGAGTGTGGTGGTTGTGAGAGTGGTGGTTTTAAGTGTTGTGGTTGTGAGAGTGGTGGTTTTAAGTGTTGTGGTTGTGTGAGTGTGGTGGTTGTGTGAGTGTGGTGGTTGTGTGTGTGGTGGTTGTGAGTGTGGTGGTTGTGTGTGTGTGGTGGTTGTGTGTGTGTGGTGGTGTGTGTGGTGGTTGTGTGTGTGGTGGTTGTGTGTGTGGTGGTGGTTGTGTGTGTGGTGGTTGTGTGTGTGGTGGTTGTGAGTGTGGTGGTTGTGAGAGTGGTAGTTGTGTGTGGTGGTTGTGTGTGTGGTGGTTGTGAGTGTGGTGGTTGTGTGTGTGGTGGTGGTTGTGTGTGGTGGTTGTGTGTGTGGGGGTTGTGAGTGTGGTGGTTGTGTGTGTGTAGGTTGTGAGTGTGGTGGTTGTGAGTGTGGTGGTTGTGTGTGTGGTGGTTGTGTGTGTGGTGGTTGTGAGTGTGGTGGTTGTGGTGTGGTGGTTGTGTGTGTGTGGTGGTTGTGAGTGTGGTGGTTGTGGTGTGGTGGTTGTGAGTGTGGTGGTTGTGGTGTGGTGGTTGTGTGTGGTGGTTGTGGTGTGGTGGTTGTGTGTGTGGTGGTTGTGTGTGTGTGGTGGTTGTGTGTGTGGTGGTTGTGAGTGTGGTGGTTGTGGTGTGGTGGTTGTGGTGTGGTGGTTGTGTGTGTGGTGGTTGTGAGTGTGGTGGTTGTGGTGTGGTGGTTGTGGTGTGGTGGTGGTGGTGTGTGTGGTACTGGTGTGTGTGGTGGTTGTGTGTGTGGTGGTTGTGTGTGTGGTGGTTGTGTGTGTGGTGGTTGTGTGTGTGGTGGTTGTGTGTGGTAGTTGTGAGTGTGGTGGTTGTGTGTGGTGGTGGTTGTGTGTGTGGTGGTTGTGTGTGTGGTGGTTGTGAGTGTGGTGGTTGTGAGTGGTGGTGGTTGTGTGTGTTGTGGTTGTGAGTGTGGTGGTGGTTGTGTGTGTGGTGGTTGTGTGTGGTGGTGGTTGTGTGTGGTGGTTGTGAGTGTGGTGGTTGTGTGTGTGGTGGTGGTGGTTGTGTGTGTGGTGGTTTTGAGTGTGGTGGTTGTGAGTGGTGGTTGTGGTGTGGTGGTTGTGTGTGTGGTGGTTGTGTGTGTGGTGGTTGTGAGTGTGGTGGTTGTGAGTGTGGTGGTTGTGTGTGTGGTGGTTGTGAGTGTGGTGGTTGTGTGTGTGGTGGTGGTGGTGTGTGTGGTGGTTGTGAGTGGTGGTTGTGAGTGTGGTGGTTGTGAGTGTGGTGGTTGTGAGTGTGGTGGTGGTGGTGTGTGTGGTGGTTGTGAGTGTGTGGTGGTTGTGTGTGGTGGTTGTGAGTGTGGTGGTTGTGTGTGTGGTGGTTGTGTGTGTGGTGGTTGTGTGTGTGTGGTGGTTGTGTGTGTGGTGGTTGTGTGTGTGGTGGTTGTGTGTGTGGTGGTTGTGGGTGTGATGGTTGTGTGTGTGGTGGTTGTGTGTGTGTGGTGGTTGTGTGTGTGTGGTGGTTGTGTGTGTGGTGGATGTGTGTGTAGTGGTTGTGTGTGTGGTGGTTGTGTGTGTGGTGGTTGTGTGTGTGGTGGTTGTGTGTGTGGTGGTTGTGTGTGTGGTGGTTGTGTGTGTGGTGGTTGTGTGTGTGTGGAGGTTGTGTGATGGTTGTGTGTGTGATGGTTGTGTGTGTGGTGGTTGTGTGTGTGGTGGTTGTGTGTGTGGAGGTTGTGTGTGGTGGTTGTGTGTGTGATGGTTGTGTGTGTGATGGTTGTGTGTGTGGTGGTTGTGTGTGTGGTGGTTGTGTGTGTGTGGTGGTTGTGTGTGTGTGGTAGTTGTGTGTGTGTGGTGGTTGTGTATGTGGTGGTTGTGTGTGTGGTGGTGGTGAGTGTGGTGGTTGTGAGTGTGGTGGTTGTGTGTGTGGTGGTTGTGTGTGTGGTGGTTGTGAGTGTGGTGGTTGTGTGTGTGTGTGTGGTGGTTGTGTGTGTGGTGGTTGTGTGTGTGGTGGTTGTGTGTGTGGTGGTTGTGTGTGTGGTGGTTGTGGGTGTGGTGGTTGTGTGTGTGGTGGTTTTGAGTGTGGTGGTTGTGGGTGTGGTGGTTGTGTGTGTGGTGGTTGTGAGTGTAGTGGTTGTGTGTGTGGTGGTTGTTTGGTGGTTTTGAGTGTGGTGGTTGTGGGTGTGGTGGTTGTGTGTGTGGTGGTTGTGTGTGTGTGGTGGTTGTGTGTGTGTGGTAGTTGTGTGTGTGTGGTGGTTGTGTATGTGGTGGTTGTGTGTGTGGTGGTGGTGAGTGTGGTGGTTGTGAGTGTAGTGGTTGTGTGTGTGGTGGTTGTTTGGTGGTTTTGAGTGTGGTGGTTGTGGGTGTGGTGGTTGTGTGTGTGGTGGTTGTGTGTGTGGTGGTTGTGTGTGTGGTGGTTGTGTGTGGTGGTTGTGTGTGTGGTGGTTGTGAGTGTGGTGGTTGTGTGTGTGGTGGTTGTGAGTGTGGTGGTTGTGTGTGGTGGTTGTGTGTGGTGGTTGTGTGTGTGGTGGTTGTGAGTGTGGTGGTTGTGTGTGGTGGTTGTGAGTGTGGTGGTTGTGTGTGTGTGGTGGATGTGTGTGTAGTGGTTGTGTGTGTGGTGGTTGTGTGTGTGGTGGTTGTGTGTGGTGGTTGTGTGTGTGGTGGTTTTGGGTGTGATGGTTGTGTGTGTGGTGGTTGTGTGTGTGGTGGTTGTGTGTGTGGTGGATGTATGTGTGGTGATTGTGTGTGTGGTGGGTGTGGTGGTTGTGTGTGTGGTGGTGTTGGGTGTGGTGGTTGTGTGTGTGGTGGTTGTGTGTGTGTGGTGGTTGTGTGTGGTGGTTGTGTGTGTGGTGGTTGTGAGTGTGGTGGTTGTGTGTGTGGTGGTTGTGTGTGTGATGGTTGTGGGTATGGTGGTTGTGGGTGTGGTGGTTGTGTGTGTGTGGTGGTTGTGTGTGTGTGGTGGTTGTGTGTGTGGTGGTTGTGTGTGTGGTGGTTGTGTGTGTGGTGGTTGTGTGTGTGGTGGTTGTGGGTGTGATGGTTGTGTGTGTGGTGGTTGTGTGTGTGTGGTGGTTGTGTGTGTGTGGTGGTTGTGTGTGTGTGGTGGTTGTGTGTGTGGTGGATGTGTGTGTGGTGGTTGTGTGTGTGGTGGTTGTGTGTGTGGTGGTTGTGGGTGTGGTGGTTGTGAGTGTGGTGGTTGTGTGTGTGGTGGTTGTGTGTGATGGTTGTGTGTGTGGTGGTTGTGTGTGTGGTGGTTGTGTGTGTGTGGAGGTTGTGTGATGGTTGTGTGTGTGATGGTTGTGTGTGTGGTGGTTGTGTGTGTGGTGGTTGTGTGTGTGGAGGTTGTGTGTGTGGTGGTTGTGTGTGTGATGGTTGTGTGTGTGTGGAGGTTGTGTGGTGGTTGTGTGTGTGTGGTAGTTGTGTGTGTGTGGTAGTTGTGTATGTGGTGGTTGTGTGTGTGGTGGTTGTGAGTGTGGTGGTTGTGAGTGTGGTGGTTGTGTGTGGGGTGATTGTGAGTGTGGTGGTTGTGTGTGTGGTGGTTGTGTGTGTGATGGTTGTGGGTGTGGTGGTTGTGTGTGTGTGTGGTGGTTGTGTGTGGTTGGTGGTTGTGTGTGTGTGGTGGTTGTGTGCGTGTGGTGGTTGTGTGTGTGTGGTGGTTGTGTGTGTGGTGGTTGTGTGTGTGGTGGTTGTGTGTGTGGTGGTTGTGTGTGTGGTGGTTGTGTGTGTGGTGGTTGTGTGTGGTGGTTGTGTGTGTGGTGGTTGTGAGTGTGGTGGTTGTGTGTGTGTGGTGGTTGTGTGTGTGGTGGTTGTGTGGGTGTGATGTTGTGTGTGTGGTGGTTGTGTGTGTGTGGTGGTTGTGTGTGTGTGGTGGTTGTGTGTGTGTGGTGGTTGTGTGTGTGGTGGTTGTGTGTGTGTGGTGGTTGTGGGTGTGGTGGTTGTGTGTGCGGTGGTTGTGTGTGTGGTGGTTGTGTGTGTGTGGTGGTTGTGTGTGTGTGGTGGTTGTGTGTGTGTGGTGGTTGTGTGTGTGGTGGTTGTGTGTGTGGTGGTTGTGGGTGCGGTGGTTGTGTGTGTGGTGGTTGTGTGTGTGGTGGTTGTGTGTGGTGGTTGTGGGTGTGATGGTTGTGTGTGTGGTGGTTGTGTGTGTGTGGTGGTTGTGTGTATGGTGGATGTGTGTGTAGTGGTAGTGTGTGTGGTGGTTGTGTGTGTGGTGGTTGTGTGTGGTGGTGGTTGTGTGTGTGGTGGTTGTGTGTGGTGGTGGTTGTGTGTGTGGTGGTTGTGTGTGTGGTGGTTGTGTGTGGTGGTGGTTGTGTGTGGTAGTGGTTGTGTGTGTGGTGGTTGTGTGTGGTGGTGGTGGTTGTGTGTGTGGTGGTTGTGTGTGGTGGTGGTTGTGTGTGTGGTGGTTGTGAGTGTGGTGGTTGTGTGTGTGGTGGTTGTGTGTGGTGGTGGTTGTGTGTGTGGTGGTTGTGTTTGTGGTGGTTGTGAGTGTGGTGGTTGTGTGTGTGGTGGTTGTGTGTGGTGATGGTTGTGTGTGTGGTGGTTGTGTGTGTGGTGGTTGTGTGTGGTGGTGGTTGTGTGTGTGGTGGTTGTGTGTGTGGTGGTTGTGTGTGGTGGTGGTTGTGTGTGGTGGTGGTTGTGTGTGTGGTGGTTGTGTGTGGTGGTGGTTGTGTGTGTGTGGTGGTTGTGAGTGTGGTGGTTGTGTGTGTGGTGGTTGTGAGTGTGGTGGTTGTGTGTGTGTGGTGGTTGTGTGTGTGTGGTGGTTGTGTGTGTGTGGTGGTTGTGTTTGTGTGGTGGTTGTGTGTGTGGTGGTTGTGAGTGTGGTGGTTGTGTGTGTGGTGGTTGTGTGTGTGGTGGTTGTGTGTGTGTGTGGTGGTTGTGTGTGTGGTGGTTGTGTGTGGTGGTGGTTGTGTGTGTGTGGTGGTTGTGAGTGTGGTGGTTGTGTGTGTGTGGTGGTTGTGTGTGTGGTGGTTGTGTGTGGTGGTGGTTGTGTGTGTGGTGGTTGTGTGTGTGGTGGTTGTGTGTGTGGTGGTTGTGTGTGTGGTGGTTGTGGGTGTGATGGTTGTGTGTGTGGTGGTTGTGTGTGTGTGGTGGTTGTGTGTGTGTGGTGGTTGTGTGTGTGGTGGATGTGTGTGTAGTGGTTGTGTGTGTGGTGGTTGTGTGTGTGGTGGTTGTGTGTGTGGTGGTTGTGTGTGTGGTGGTTGTGTGTGTGGTGGTTGTGTGTGTGTGGAGGTTGTGTGATGGTTGTGTGTGTGATGGTTGTGTGTGTGGTGGTTGTGTGTGTGGTGGTTGTGTGTGTGGTGGTTGTGTGTGTGGTGGTTGTGTGTGTGATGGTTGTGTGTGTGATGGTTGTGTGTGTGGTGGTTGTGTGTGTGGTGGTTGTGTGTGTGTGGTGGTTGTGTGTGTGTGGTAGTTGTGTGTGTGTGGTGGTTGTGTATGTGGTGGTTGTGTGTGTGGTGGTGGTGAGTGTGGTGGTTGTGAGTGTGGTGGTTGTGTGTGTGGTGGTTGTGTGTGTGGTGGTTGTGAGTGTGGTGGTTGTGTGTGTGTGTGTGGTGGTTGTGTGTGTGGTGGTTGTGTGTGTGGTGGTTGTGTGTGTGGTGGTTGTGTGTGTGGTGGTTGTGGGTGTAGTGGTTGTGTGTGTGGTGGTTTTGAGTGTGGTGGTTGTGGGTGTGGTGGTTGTGTGTGTGGTGGTTGTGAGTGTAGTGGTTGTGTGTGTGGTGGTTGTTTGGTGGTTTTGAGTGTGGTGGTTGTGGGTGTGGTGGTTGTGTGTGTGGTGGTTGTGTGTGTGTGGTGGTTGTGTGTGTGTGGTAGTTGTGTGTGTGTGGTGGTTGTGTATGTGGTGGTTGTGTGTGTGGTGGTGGTGAGTGTGGTGGTTGTGAGTGTAGTGGTTGTGTGTGTGGTGGTTGTTTGGTGGTTTTGAGTGTGGTGGTTGTGGGTGTGGTGGTTGTGTGTGTGGTGGTTGTGTGTGTGGTGGTTGTGTGTGTGGTGGTTGTGTGTGGTGGTTGTGTGTGTGGTGGTTGTGAGTGTGGTGGTTGTGTGTGTGGTGGTTGTGAGTGTGGTGGTTGTGTGTGGTGGTTGTGTGTGGTGGTTGTGTGTGTGGTGGTTGTGAGTGTGGTGGTTGTGTGTGGTGGTTGTGAGTGTGGTGGTTGTGTGTGTGTGGTGGATGTGTGTGTAGTGGTTGTGTGTGTGGTGGTTGTGTGTGTGGTGGTTGTGTGTGGTGGTTGTGTGTGTGGTGGTTTTGGGTGTGATGGTTGTGTGTGTGGTGGTTGTGTGTGTGGTGGTTGTGTGTGTGGTGGATGTATGTGTGGTGATTGTGTGTGTGGTGGGTGTGGTGGTTGTGTGTGTGGTGGTGTTGGGTGTGGTGGTTGTGTGTGTGGTGGTTGTGTGTGTGTGGTGGTTGTGTGTGGTGGTTGTGTGTGTGGTGGTTGTGAGTGTGGTGGTTGTGTGTGTGGTGGTTGTGTGTGTGATGGTTGTGGGTATGGTGGTTGTAGGTGTGGTGGTTGTGTGTGTGTGGTGGTTGTGTGTGTGTGGTGGTTGTGTGTGTGGTGGTTGTGTGTGTGGTGGTTGTGTGTGTGGTGGTTGTGTGTGTGGTGGTTGTGGGTGTGATGGTTGTGTGTGTGGTGGTTGTGTGTGTGTGGTGGTTGTGTGTGTGTGGTGGTTGTGTGTGTGTGGTGGTTGTGTGTGTGGTGGATGTGTGTGTGGTGGTTGTGTGTGTGGTGGTTGTGTGTGTGGTGGTTGTGGGTGTGGTGGTTGTGAGTGTGGTGGTTGTGTGTGTGGTGGTTGTGTGTGATGGTTGTGTGTGTGGTGGTTGTGTGTGTGGTGGTTGTGTGTGTGTGGAGGTTGTGTGATGGTTGTGTGTGTGATGGTTGTGTGTGTGGTGGTTGTGTGTGTGGTGGTTGTGTGTGTGGAGGTTGTGTGTGTGGTGGTTGTGTGTGTGATGGTTGTGTGTGTGTGGAGGTTGTGTGGTGGTTGTGTGTGTGTGGTAGTTGTGTGTGTGTGGTAGTTGTGTATGTGGTGGTTGTGTGTGTGGTGGTTGTGAGTGTGGTGGTTGTGAGTGTGGTGGTTGTGTGTGGGGTGATTGTGAGTGTGGTGGTTGTGTGTGTGGTGGTTGTGTGTGTGATGGTTGTGGGTGTGGTGGTTGTGTGTGTGTGTGGTGGTTGTGTGTGGTTGGTGGTTGTGTGTGTGTGGTGGTTGTGTGCGTGTGGTGGTTGTGTGTGTGTGGTGGTTGTGTGTGTGGTGGTTGTGTGTGTGGTGGTTGTGTGTGTGGTGGTTGTGTGTGTGGTGGTTGTGTGTGTGGTGGTTGTGTGTGGTGGTTGTGTGTGTGGTGGTTGTGAGTGTGGTGGTTGTGTGTGTGTGGTGGTTGTGTGTGTGGTGGTTGTGTGGGTGTGATGTTGTGTGTGTGGTGGTTGTGTGTGTGTGGTGGTTGTGTGTGTGTGGTGGTTGTGTGTGTGTGGTGGTTGTGTGTGTGGTGGTTGTGTGTGTGTGGTGGTTGTGGGTGTGGTGGTTGTGTGTGCGGTGGTTGTGTGTGCGGTGGTTGTGTGTGTGTGGTGGTTGTGTGTGTGTGGTGGTTGTGTGTGTGTGGTGGTTGTGTGTGTGGTGGTTGTGTGTGTGGTGGTTGTGGGTGCGGTGGTTGTGTGTGTGGTGGTTGTGTGTGTGGTGGTTGTGTGTGGTGGTTGTGGGTGTGATGGTTGTGTGTGTGGTGGTTGTGTGTGTGTGGTGGTTGTGTGTGTGGTGGATGTGTGTGTAGTGGTAGTGTGTGTGGTGGTTGTGTGTGTGGTGGTTGTGGGTGCGGTGGTTGTGTGTGTGGTGGTTGTGTGTGGTGGTGGTTGTGTGTGTGGTGGTTGTGTGTGTGGTGGTTGTGTGTGGTGGTGGTTGTGTGTGGTAGTGGTTGTGTGTGTGGTGGTTGTGTGTGGTGGTGGTGGTTGTGTGTGTGGTGGTTGTGTGTGGTGGTGGTTGTGTGTGTGGTGGTTGTGAGTGTGGTGGTTGTGTGTGTGGTGGTTGTGTGTGGTGGTGGTTGTGTGTGTGGTGGTTGTGTGTGTGGTGGTTGTGAGTGTGGTGGTTGTGTGTGTGGTGGTTGTGTGTGGTGATGGTTGTGTGTGTGGTGGTTGTGTGTGTGGTGGTTGTGTGTGGTGGTGGTTGTGTGTGTGGTGGTTGTGTGTGTGGTGGTTGTGTGTGGTGGTGGTTGTGTGTGGTGGTGGTTGTGTGTGTGGTGGTTGTGTGTGGTGGTGGTTGTGTGTGTGTGGTGGTTGTGAGTGTGGTGGTTGTGTGTGTGGTGGTTGTGAGTGTGGTGGTTGTGTGTGTGTGGTGGTTGTGTGTGTGTGGTGGTTGTGTGTGTGTGGTGGTTGTGTTTGTGTGGTGGTTGTGTGTGTGGTGGTTGTGAGTGTGGTGGTTGTGTGTGTGGTGGTTGTGTGTGTGGTGGTTGTGTGTGTGTGTGGTGGTTGTGTGTGTGGTGGTTGTGTGTGGTGGTGGTTGTGTGTGTGTGGTGGTTGTGAGTGTGGTGGTTGTGTGTGTGTGGTGGTTGTGTGTGTGTGGTGGTTGTGTGTGGTGGTGGTTGTGTGTGTGTGGTGGTTGTGTGTGTGGTGGTTGTGAGTGTGGTGGTTGTGTGTGTGGTGGTTGTGTGTGTGTGTAGTGGTTGTGTGTGTGGTGGTTGTGTGTGGTGGTGGTTGTGTGTGTGTGGTGGTTGTGAGTGTGGTGGTTGTGTGTGGTGGTGGTTGTGTGTGTGGTGGTTGTGTGTGTGTGTGGTGGTTGTGTGTGTGGTGGTTGTGTGTGTGGTGGTTGTGTGTGTGGTGGTTGTGTGTGTGTGGTGGTTGTGAGTGTGGTGGTTGTGTGTGTGTGGTGGTTGTGTGTGTGGTGGTTGTGAGTGTGGTGGTTGTGTGTGGTGGTGGTTGTGAGTGGTGGTGGTTGTGTGTGGTGGTGGTTGTGTGTGTGGTGGTTGTGTGTGTGTGGTGGTTGTGTGTGTGGTGGTTGTGAGTGTGGTGGTTGTGTGTGGTGGTGGTTGTGTGTGTGGTGGTTGTGTGTGTGTGTGGTGGTTGTGTGTGTGGTGGTTGTGTGTGTGGTGGTTGTGTGTGTGGTGGTTGTGTGTGTGTGGTGGTTGTGAGTGTGGTGGTTGTGTGTGGTGGTGGTTGTGTGTGTGGTGGTTGTGTGTGTGTGTGGTGGTTGTGTGTGTGGTGGTTGTGTGTGTGGTGGTTGTGTGTGTGGTGGTTGTGTGTGTGTGGTGGTTGTGGGTGTGGTGGTTGTGGGTGTGATGGTTGTGTGTGTGGTGGTTGTGTGTGGTGGTGGTTGTGTGTGTGGTGGTTGTGTGTGTGGTCGTGGTTGTGTGTGTGTGGTGGTTGTGTGTGTGTGGTGGTTGTGAGTGTGGTGGTTGTGTGTGGTGGTGGTTGTGAGTGGTGGTGGTTGTGTGTGGTGGTGGTTGTGTGTGTGGTGGTTGTGTGTGTGTGGTGGTTGTGAGTGTGGTGGTTGTGTGTGGTGGTGGTTGTGTGTGTGGTAGTTGTGTGTGTGTGTGGTGGTTGTGTGTGTGGTGGTTGTGTGTGTGGTGGTTGTGTGTGTGGTGGTTGTGTGTGTGTGGTGGTTGTGTGTGTGGTGGTTGTGGGTGTGATGGTTGTGTGTGTGGTGGTTGTGTGTGGTGGTGGTTGTGTGTGTGGTGGTTGTGTGTGTGGTCGTGGTTGTGTGTGTGTGGTGGTTGTGTGTGTGTGGTGGTTGTGAGTGTGGTGGTTGTGTGTGGTGGTGGTTGTGAGTGGTGGTGGTTGTGTGTGGTGGTGGTTGTGTGTGTGATGGTTGTGTGTGTGATGGTTGTGTGTGTGGTGGTTGTGAGTGTGGTGGTTGTGTGTGTGTGGTGGTTGTGAGTGTGGTTGAAGGGGGCATCTCCCCCGAAATATTAAAGTTGTCGTAGGGTATTCATAATTTATTATCCTGATACATGTGAAAGGTGCTGCACCTAGGCCAAGTTTCAGCATCTCAGCCTAAATAGAGACGGAGAAAAAAAAAATAAAAACAAAAATATTTTTCAACAATGTTCAATTGCTTTCACAGCCCACAATTGTGAACCAAAATCATTTCTACGACACTCGCTATGACCTTACTATATAATAAAGATTGTCTAGTATGATCTTTATCCCAGATGTATTAAGTGCAATAATACAGATTTTTAAAAGTTTCCCAAAAACGTATGCAACAAAATGAAGTGTATCATTATTTATAAAATCAATAAATCTACGTAGATAAGAAAATCCACTTGAGTTTTTAGAGGCATAAACTCTACATATAATGTGCAAGTTTCATGTAAATTGAATAATAAATAAAGGCTGTGAAAGCAGATCTAGTTGTAAAAGTTGGAGTTGCGTAGCGCGCGCGACAAGTTACTCTACCTGTGGTCACTCGTGACTGGTGATTTACGCATTGCGGCCAGCTCGTATGGAGAGCTCGCATGCATCTAGCTGTCAATGCTTCTCTCTTGTTCGTTTGGTAAGTCATATTGCAGTACAAATAGCAAAAATAGCATGTTCTGGGAGATATTGTGAGAGCGCGTCAGCATACATCCTCTCTCCATGACAGACACACAGTTACTGAGGGGGGCTGCACCCTCTCTGTCACTCGATACTGTTGCCATATGTGTGATTTTATATTCATTTTATGCATAACATGTTATTTTCAACGCTATTACGAAAAATAAGACTTCTACAACGTAAGATACAATACCCCGCGGCGCGAGGACCAGATTCACGAAAGTTGCAGCGGGAAATTTGATTCTACGTTATTTTTCAAGATATCATTAAACGGTTTGGACCACAGTGTTGCCAGAACGTTGTAGTATTTTTCGTAATTTTTCGTAAATATTCCATTTTTCATCGGATTTTCGGGTACCATGGCCCCTGAAGTAGAGGTTGTGGTGTACTCACCTAATTGTGCTTGCGGGGGTTGAGCTTTGGCTCTTTGGTCCCGCCTCTCAACTGTCAATCAACTGGTGTGTGTACTCACCTAATTGTACTTCCAGGGCTTGAGCTCCGGCTCATTGTTCCCACCTCTCAGCTTTTAATCAACTGATGTACAGGTTCCTGAGCCTATTGGGCACTGTCATATCTACATTATAAACTGTGGATGGAGTCAGCCTCCACCACATCACTTCCTAATGTATTCCATACACCAACTATTCTGATGATGAAAAATTCTTTCTAATGTCTCTGTGGCTCATTTGGGTACAATGTTTCCTCCTGTGTCCCCTTGTTTGAACACCACCCGTGTTAGGCTGTCTGTCGTTATTAATTCCTCGTAGAATTTTGTATGTTGTAATCATGTCTCCCCCAACTCTTCTGTCTTCCAACAACATGGGGGTTTAATTCATGTAGCCTTTGCTTGTAACTCATACCTCGTAGTACTGGAACTAGTCTGGTGGTACAGTATACCTTTGAACCTTCTCAAACTTCGACTTGTGCTTGACTAGGTATGGACTCCATGCTGGAGCTGCATACTCCAGGATTGGTATGACATATGTGGTATACAAGGTTTTAAACGATTCCTTACACAAATTTATAAAGGCAGTTCAGATATTAGACAGTCTTGCATATGCCACTGATGATAACCTTTTGATGTGGGCTTCAGGAGACAGGTTCGGTGTAACATCATCTCCCAGATCCTTCTCTCTGTCCGTTTCATGGAGGATTTCATCTCCTATTTGTTACCGTGAGTCTGGCCTCCTGCTCCCTACACCTAGCTTCATTACTTTACATTTACTTGAGCTAAACTCTAGTAGCCATTTGTTGGACCATACTTCCAGTTTGTCCAGGTCATCTTGGAGCATTTTGCTGTCTTCCTCTGTCTTAATCCTGCTCATAATTGTCGCATCATCAGCAAACATTAAGAGGAATGAGTCTAATCCCTCTGGAAGATCCTTTACATATATGAGAAACAGGATAGGTTCAAAAAGTGATCCTTGTGGGACTCCACAGGTGACATCTCACCACTTTGACATCTCAGCCCTCACAGTGACTCGCTGTCTTCTGTTGCCTAGGTACTCCTTTATCCACTGGAGTACCTTCCCTGTCACTGCTGCTTGCTTCTCTAGTTTGTGTGTTAGTCTCTTATGGGTAGTGTGATGTGCTGGTTGTGGGAGTGGTGACTGATAATGGTGCTGACACTGTCCACAGGTGATAATGGTGCTGGCACTGTCCACAGGTGATAATGGTGCTGACTGTGGGAACCGACCTGTGAGATTTATATTTATTTAATTTATATGAATTTATATTTACGTTAATTTATATACTTCGATAGCAATTTGTATAATGATAAGTGGACTGTATTTCTGCAATAATCTCTTAATCTCACAAATCGATCCTCTACACATTAGGGGGGGTTTATATTTATATATATATATGCAGCCAATCAAACTACAGAAATAACTACATACATTAAAGAGGTTCCTTATCTTATAGTACAGCAGGTTAGTCCACCAGGTATAACTAGGGTGTAGACACCAAATTATCCTCTTTGAGGTAGCTTCCATATCACCCAGTAACTGGTGCACAAATCTTGCATCCTCGTCTTGACCTGTCAAAAGTGCGCTAGCTGTGAAGCCAGATACCTATATATGACAAGTATATCAGAGAAAACAGTACATGGAACATGAAGACCTGGCTTAATTACCTTTAGTTTGAGGCTTCCATGTGATCTAACCGGGTCACCCTATATCCTGACATTAATGGCCATAAATGAATGATAAACGGGTTTCGGATAGACTTAACTTGAATTGTAGACATCGTGTTGGAGATGGTACCTTTGGTTTCCATAACACTACGTCCAAGTAAAATTAACAGGAGCCGAATTTGCTCCCGTGTGAGCCTCTGGTCTCAATATACACAATGGCTGTTTAACACTCCATACTATTGACGTTACTGGCCGACATTGTCCAGATATGATAGGAGCTAAATTTGCTCCACACGTCTCGGAGGTGACACAACAATGGCTGCCCTCCTTCCCCACTGACGCCTGGCCTACTTTGTCCAGATTTCAGAAAGTGATAGAAGGGTCACATTTACTCTACTTTAATATTGATAATTAAGTTAATTTATATAAGATGTTTTTATGATGGTAAAGTCCAAAGACTAATGTATTTAAGAACAATTCCCAGCAGAATAGCTGGTGAATTATAATAGTATGTGGTGATGATATCCCGTTTTCTATAGACGGTAATTCCACTACAAGTTACGTTTTCTATGGGTAACTTGCTTATACAACAGCAATTATCTGTATGATTATTAAATGGGGTCGGATTTTCCGACATAATTCCCCAGGGGGCTGCTCACGGGTCGAAGTCCTAATTAGAACAGACGAACACCGATACTCCTCCTTCGAATTATTAGATTAATCACACATTTGTGCGTCTGTTCGTACAGGACGGATGTCCCGTACTAGAGTTGCAGGGGTTAGAAGTCTAATGCGATTTCATTTCCCTGTCAACTCTTGAAAGGCTAATATTCAAGCCTATTACATATTATTTAACCCAGAAGACTGAATGTGATCAAGTACTACAGTCAAGTATGATTCAGGGACTGCAGTGAGATCAGTGACATTAGATATAACTTGAAGTTTCTTCAGGTAACTGGTCACTGCTATATAAACACTGAGGCCCATGGAATACATCTTGATTAAATAATAAATGTATCAAATCAGTCATCAGATTTATTGGGGTTTAATTTAGTTAATTGATTCAGAAGATTGAATAGCTCATCATTAAAGTAAAGTATGGTTCTGAGATTGCAGTGGGTTCAGTGACATTGGTCGCAGTGACTTGTAGCTGTTTTAGGCTACTGTTCACTGATTTGCCACTGAGGCCTCATGAACTCATCTCCAGCTTTAAATGATGATACTAACATCAACCTCTGTTGGTATAGTCAGCTGTAATCTCCTTAGTATAATGCTACTGGAGAAATATAATCAGCTGACAAATTTAGGTTTCTACTGGTATTGTTTATCTGCAGGCATAGGTCTCCTCAGGCTTGATACTGGGCCTGAGAGTAATTTACCTCCTGCAGAGTTTAACATGGTTATACCCTGATATTTAGTAGGGCTACCGATGAATCGATGGCAATAGTCTGTCCCTACAAGGAGACCGAAGTCGTTGAGGTGATCAGACTTAATATTATCTGCCAATTTTATTCCTCTATTTCTCAGGAATTTGGCTGTTGCTCTCAGACCTTGAACTTGTAGGTCTACTGGTATTTTGTCCACCACAATGGCTTGTACTCGACAGACGTACCTGCCTAAACGTACTGATGGTTGTACCACCTGGTAGACTTGAGGTCCTGCATCTGTTACAAACCCTGAGATGTTGAATGACATCTGGGCTACAGGCCTTAATTGTAATTCATCTGCCAACTTTTTAGTGATATATGTTCTCTGGGATCCTTGGTCAAACAACCCACGGGTATGGACCTTGGCCCTCTTATTCAGGATGGTAATTTGGGCAGTAGGCAAAGTCGTATTACCTTTAGACTTTGCTGATTGGACACTCTTTGTTGGTTGCACCTTGCAGTACTGTACTGTGGTGGGAATGCTATCTTCCACCTTGGGGTTTGGAGACGTTGTTTTGGTGTCTCTGCACAATGCTGCATGGTGCTGACCTTTGTTACACCTATTACAAGGGTGTAATTGGGTGTCACAGTCCTTGATGTTATGTTTCCTGAGGCACCTCGTGCAATGTTGCAAATCTTTGAGTCGCTCAACACGGGCGTCACTATCAGGAAAATTAGAGCAGTGGTACATTGAATGTTTCTCATTGCAGAACAAACATGTTCCATAGCTTCCAGTACCCTTTGGTGTCACGTTCTTGGGTGACACAGTAACTATAGGCTTGGAGGGTCCCACTGCATATGCGCCCACACTGTTACTGTTCCACTTTGGTGTTGAATTATATTGTCTAGATTGATTTGGAGTACCTTTGGTACTCTGTTGTTTACTATTATTGGTTTCTGAGGGTTTACTTGGTGGTTTTAATTTGTCATGTGTTCGTAATTGATGAACTACTGACTTTAAACCTTCAGATATATCATTCATGGATAAGATGCTTTTATTGTAATGAGCACTCATTTGTCTCAATATGTCCCTAGGTATTTTCTCCTGGACAATTATTTTCAAGACCCACTCAGCCCCGTTTGTATCTGCTGTCAGGCTGAGGGCATTGATCAATGATTCTACCTCCAGCTTGAAGACTTGGAGTGAATCAGCTGAAGCCTCCGGTGGGGGTAAATGCAACAGCTCATGAACTAAATGTGATGTTCTTACTTCTGGATCAGCATAATTATCCTTGAGGAGTTTTACTGCCAGATCATAGCCGTCATTAGTTAATCTCAGATGGGATACTACTGTTTTAGCCTCACCTGATAATTGGCCTTGCAAATAAGAGAATTTACTACTCTTTGGTAAAGATTGTTTTGAGTCTACAAGGTCAACGAATTTGTTCCAAAATTCGTCCCAATCTTCCTCATCTTTTCCTGAGAAAGTGGGTAAATTAATTGGAGGGAGTCGAGCTTCTGCTTGACTCGTATTAGATGCAACTGTT
The DNA here is from genome assembly GCF_040958095.1 of Procambarus clarkii. Lineage (NCBI taxonomy): Eukaryota > Metazoa > Arthropoda > Malacostraca > Decapoda > Cambaridae > Procambarus > Procambarus clarkii. Next base: position 43,167,398 of record NC_091163.1, read on the forward strand.
GTTATTGTTGCTGTTGCCTTGTTCTGGGCAATTAATTTGACATAAGGCTGTAACGTGGCCTGAGTGTGATCTTCATAATTCGCAAGATCAACCATAATGTCGTCTATTTCTGTTTCTGATAAATTGGTGTTGGCAAGTTCAGCCACATATGTTGCTATTTGACATTTGATTTGCTCAAATTTACCTGCAGCTGCTTGATAATAGCTTTCCAGGTCAGCATAATCAACTTGAGATTGTTGTGACAAATCTTCACATTTCTTGATCTGTCTTGTTAAGTGGCCTTTAAGACCTGCAAGGGTTCTTTTCATTCTCCCTGCATTATCCATACTGGCTAGTTGGTGAAGCCTTGTGGGGCTTGTATTTGGGCTGCTCATAATACTGAACAAGCACTGATGGTAGCCTAGGGTTAAATTCTGCACTCACTAGGCAATAATCCTACCTCTACTAGAGGTTAGCACTTAAAATTAATACACATTATATATATACAATCATCCACACTAATGATTTGAGTGATAAACCAGTGTCACTGGAAGTACCTTTAGGTTAGCTCTTCTATATCACCCTAGGATGGTAGAGACACTAATTAATCACTCAAAGGTGTAATGATCATAAGTAAATTATTATATATACACAACTCAACTCGAGTTGATAAAAATTACACCCAAAATAGGGTCTGGACCATTCATTAATGGTGTTAAGTTGTTTAATATAGTACAACTGACTATGGTAATAATGGGACTAGGATGAACAATAATAGTTCAACTAGTCAATGGTAATATCCTACCCTGTTGTGGGTTGGCAATTAGTAAATATTATACTGTGATCACTAGTGCAATATATATTAAATAATTCTCTATTTTGGAGAAATAATATACACAATTATTGATAATAGCCTCTTAATTAGCCTCTATGAAACTTCTAATATTATCAAGAAGTATTAAATATTATTAGTGACCTCGCGAAATAAAGTCCACAAAATTCGTAGATAATCTCTCGCGAAATGTAACACCACGAAATCCGTGAACAATCTCGCGAAGACACAGTCACTAATTTGGCTGGTTTCTATATTAGCGCTGTCATTTCACGAAATAACACGCCACCAAATATGTGGGTGTGCATGAAACCGCTGACTAAGGCTGATCTGAACTGAGGGAGGCTCCTGAGCTCCCTCGAGGCTACTCTTCCGTCTTTGACTGGCTGGCCTTTGTTTAAATAACACTGCACTAGTATATTTAATGAATCCACTGGTTAACTGGTTCATCCGGTACTAAGATGACCAAATGTGGGTTCAAAGGATCAAATAATCCGTCATCCGGTTCGAAGGACCAAATAATGTGGGAACCGACCTGTGAGATTTATATTTATTTAATTTATATGAATTTATATTTACGTTAATTTATATACTTCGATAGCAATTTGTATAATGATAAGTGGACTGTATTTCTGCAATAATCTCTTAATCTCACAAATCGATCCTCTACACATTAGGGGGGGTTTATATTTATATATATATATGCAGCCAATCAAACTACAGAAATAACTACATACATTAAAGAGGTTCCTTATCTTATAGTACAGCAGGTTAGTCCACCAGGTATAACTAGGGTGTAGACACCAAATTATCCTCTTTGAGGTAGCTTCCATATCACCCAGTAACTGGTGCACAAATCTTGCATCCTCGTCTTGACCTGTCAAAAGTGCGCTAGCTGTGAAGCCAGATACCTATATATGACAAGTATATCAGAGAAAACAGTACATGGAACATGAAGACCTGGCTTAATTACCTTTAGTTTGAGGCTTCCATGTGATCTAACCGGGTCACCCTATATCCTGACATTAATGGCCATAAATGAATGATAAACGGGTTTCGGATAGACTTAACTTGAATTGTAGACATCGTGTTGGAGATGGTACCTTTGGTTTCCATAACACTACGTCCAAGTAAAATTAACAGGAGCCGAATTTGCTCCCGTGTGAGCCTCTGGTCTCAATATACACAATGGCTGTTTAACACTCCATACTAATGACGTTACTGGCCGACATTGTCCAGATATGATAGGAGCTAAATTTGCTCCACACGTCTCGGAGGTGACACAACAATGGCTGCCCTCCTTCCCCACTGACGCCTGGCCTACTTTGTCCAGATTTCAGAAAGTGATAGAAGGGTCACATTTACTCTACTTTAATATTGATAATTAAGTTAATTTATATAAGATGTTTTTATGATGGTAAAGTCCAAAGACTAATGTATTTAAGAACAATTCCCAGCAGAATAGCTGGTGAATTATAATAGTATGTGGTGATGATATCCCGTTTTCTATAGACGGTAATTCCACTACAAGTTACGTTTTCTATGGGTAACTTGCTTATACAACAGCAATTATCTGTATGATTATTAAATGGGGTCGGATTTTCCGACACTGACACTGTCCACAGGTGATAATGGTGCTGACACTGTCCACAGGTGATAATGGTGCTGACACTGTCCACAGGTGATAATGGTGCTGACACTGTCCACAGGTGATAATGGTGCTGACACTGTCCACAGGTGATAATGGTGCTGACACTGTCCACAGGTGATAATGATGCTGACACTGACCACAGGTGATAATGGAGCTGACACTGTCCACAGGTGATAATAAGGCTGACACTGACCACAGGTGATAATGGTGCTGACACTGTCCACAGGTGATAATGGTGTTGACACTGTCCACAGGTGATAATGGGGCTGACACTGTCCACAGGTGATAATGGAGCTGACACTGACCACAGGTGATAATGGTGCTGACACTGTCCACAGGTGATAATGGTGCTGACACTGTTCACAGGTGATAATGGGGCTGACAATGTCCACAGGTGATAATGGGGCTGACACTGACCACATGTGATAATAGGGCTGACACTGTCCACAGGTGATAATGGTGCTGACACTGTCCACAGGTGATAATGGGGCTGACACTGACCACAGGTGATAATGGTACTGACACTGTCCACAGGTGATAATGGTGCTGACACTGTCCACAGGTGATAATGGGGCTGACACTGTCCACAGGTGATAATGGTGCTGACACTGTCCACAGGTGATAATGGAGCTGACACTGTCCACAGGTGATAATGGAGCTGACACTGTCCACAGGTGATAATAAGGCTGACACTGACCACAGGTGATAATGGAGCTGACACTGTCCACAGGTGATAATAAGGCTGACACTGACCACAGGTGATAATGGAGCTGACACTGACCACAGGTGATAATGGAGCTGACACTGTCCACAGGTGATAATAAGGCTGACACTGACCACAGGTGATAATGGAGCTGACACTGACCACAGGTGATAATGGAGCTGACACTGTCCACAGGTGATAATAAGGCTGACACTGACCACAGGTGATAATGGAGCTGACACTGTCCACAGGTGATAATGGAGCTGACACTGACCACAGGTGATAATGGGGCTGACACTGACCACAGGTGATAATGGAGCTGACACTGTCCACAGGTGATAATGGGGCTGACACTGTCCACAGGTGATAATGGTGCTGACACTGTCCACAGGTGATAATGGGGTTGACACTGACCACAGGTGATAATGGGTCTGACACTGTCCACAGGTGATAATGGTGCTGACACTGTCCACAGGTGATAATGGGGCTGACAATGTCCACAGGTGATAATGGGGCTGACACTGACCACAGGTGATAATAAGGCTGACACTGACCACAGGTGATAATGGAGCTGACACTGACCACAGGTGATAATGGAGCTGACACTGACCACAGGTGATAATGGAGCTGACACTGTCCACAGGTGATAATGGAGCTGACACTGACCACAGGTGATAATGGAGCTGACACTGACCACAGGTGATAATGGAGCTGACACTGTCCACAGGTGATAATGGGACTGACACTGACAACAGGTGATAATGGGGTTGACACTGTCTGCAGGTAATAATGGGGCTGACACTGTCTACAGGTGATAATGGGCCTGACAATATCTGCAGGTGATAATGGGGCTGACACTGTCCACAGGTGATAATGGGGCTGACACTGTCTACAGGTGATAATGGGCCTGACAATATCTGCAGGTGATAATGGGGCTGACACTGTCCACAGGTGATAATGGGGCTGACACTGACCGCAGGTGAAAATGGGGCTGACACTGACCACAGGTGATAATGGGGCTGACACTGACCACAGGTGATAATGGGGCTGACACTGTCCACAGGTGATAATGGGGCTGACACTGTCTGCAGGTGATAATGGGGCTGATACTGACCACAGGTGATAATAGGACTGACACTGTCCAGAGGTGATAATGGGTCTGACACTGTCCACAGGTGATAATGGGGCTGACACTGACCACAGGTGAAAATGGGGCTGACACTGACCACAGGTGATAATGCGCCTGACACTGACCACAGGTGATAATGGGGCTGACACTGTCTGCAGGTGATAATGGGGCTGACACTGACCACAGGTGATAATAGGACTGACACTGTCCAGAGGTGATAATGGGTCTGACACTGTCCACAGGTGATAATGATGCTGACACTGACCACAGGTGAAAATGGGGCTGACACTGTCTGCAGGTGATAATGGGGCTGACACTGACCACAGGTGATAATAGGACTGACACTGTCCACAGGTGATAATTGAGCTGACACTGTCCACAGGTGATAATGGTGCTGACACTGACCACAGGTGATAATGGGTCTGACACTGTCCACAGGTGATAATGGGGCTGACACTGTCCACAGATAATATTGAGCTGACACTGTCCACAGGTGATAATGGTGCTGACACTGTCCACAGGTGATAATGGGTCTGACACTGTCCACAGGTGATAATGGGGCTGACACTGTCCACAGGTATTAATGGGGCTGACACTGACCACAGGTGATAATGGGGTTGACACTGACCACAGGTGATAATAGGTCTGACACTTTCCACAGGTGATAATGGGGCTGACACTGTCCACAGGTGATATTCGGGCTGACACTGTCCACAGGTGATATTCGGGCTGACACTGTCCACAGGTGATATTCGGGCTGACACTGTCCACAGGTGATAATGGGGCTGACACTGTCCACAGGTATTAATGGGGCTGACACTGACCACAGGTGATAATGGGGTTGACACTGACCACAGGTGATAATGGGGCTGACACTGACCACGGGTGATAATGGGGCTGACACTGACCACAGGTGATAATGGAGTTGACACTGATCACAGGTGATAATGGGGCTGACACTGTCCACAGGTGATAATGGGGCTGACACTGTCCACAGGTGATAATGGGGCTGACACCACAGGTGATAATGGGGCTGACACTGTCCACAGGTGATAATGGGGCTGAGACTGGCCACTGGTAATAATAGGGCTGACACTGTCCACAGGTGATAATGGGGCTGACACACACCACAGGTGATAATGGTACTGAGACTGTCTGCAGGTGATAATGGGGCTGATACTGACCACAGGTGATAATGGGGCTGACACTGTCCACATGTGATAATGGAGCTGACACTGTCCACAGGTGATAATGGGGCTGTCACTGACCACAGGTGATAATGGGTCTGACACTGATCACAGGTGATAATGGGGCTGACACTGACAACAAGTGATAATGGAGTCGACACTGATCACAGGTGATAATGGGGCTGACACTAACCACAGGTGATAATGGAACTGACACTGTCCACAGGTGATAATGGGGCTGACACTGTCCACAGGTTGAGGACCTCCGCAGGATGAGTGAGCCCGTCAAGAGCCTGGTGGAGGCTGGCCGGGTGGTGGCCGTCAAGAGCCTGGTGGAGGCTGGCCGGGTGGTGGCCGTCCAGGAAGACCAAGATGGCCGCCGCTCCGCCAGGATAACTCTACAAGACGGACAGCTGTACCTCCACCCACTCCTGCGTCAGCCCACGCCCGCCCACGCCCACACCATCCAGGTTACTTTATTACACCCACTAGTCTTACTGACATTACTGACTTACTGAGTTGTGATAACTAATATGATAACATTTTGTTATACAGTTACCAGCATGATTTATATCATCTTGTGCAGGAGAGTGATGTTGTGGGCGTGCTGGACCCCTCCTGCACCCTGGCGTTCCTTGACCTCGGGTGGGCGGGGTCAACAAGAGGGCGGGTCACCATCCAGCTGACCCCTGACACTCCGCTGGCCAGACAGTTTGTGTTGTTGTGTACGGGCCAGCGGGGCCACACCTTCCGCAACACTAAACTGTTGAGGGTGGGGTGCATGGGTCGCCCGGGGGAGTGGGTGAAGGGCGGAGACTACGAGAGTAATGATGGTAAGGGAGGAGCCCCACTGTTGCCTGACCTCCAGGGGCAGTACCGGCAGTCAGGCCAGGCAGGAGCTGTGTGGTCCGGGTGCTGGTCGCTGGGGGGTCCCACGAGTGCCCAGTTCAACATCGCCACCAGGGACCGCCAGGCTGGTGACCAGTGGTCATATGTCTTCGGTGATGTGGTGAGCGGCCTGGATGTGGTGAGGGCAGCAGTCAACCACAGTGACATTACGGAGGTGACTGTGGTGGACTGTGGTGTTGTGCTGCCACTCTAGTTCACTGTACCACCACCATCACTACTGTGGTGTTGTGCTGCCACTCTAGTTCACTGTACCACCACCATCACTACTGTGGTGTTGTGCTGCCACTCTAGTTCACTGTACCATCACTACTGTGGTGTTGTGCTGCCACTCTGGTTCACTGTACCATCACCATCACTACTGTGGTGTTGTGCAGTCACTCCAGTTCACTGTACCATCACCATCACTACTGTGGTGTTGTGCTGCCACTCTAGTTCACTGTACCATCACCATCACTACTGTGGTGTTGTGCTGCCACTCTGGTTCACTGTACCATCACCATCACTACTGTGGTGTTGTGCTGCCACTCTAGTTCACTGTACCATCACTACTGTGGTGTTGTGCTGCCACTCTAGTTCACTGTACCATCACTACTGTGGTGTTGTGCTGCCACTCTAGTTCACTGTACCACCACCATCACTACTGTGGTGTTGTGCTGCCACTCTAGTTCACTGTACCATCACCATAACTACTGTGGTGTTGTGCTGCCACTCTAGTTCACTGTACCATCACTACTGTGGTGTTGTGCTGCCACTCTAGTTCACTGTACCATCACCATAACTACTGTGGTGTTGTGCTGCCACTCTAGTTCACTGTACCATCACCATCACTACTGTGGTGTTGTGCTGCCACTCTAGTTCACTGTACCACCACTACTGTGGTGTTGTGCTGTCACTCTAGTTCACTGTACCACCACCATCACTACTGTGGTGTTGTGCTGCCACTCTAGTTCACTGTACCATCACTACTGTGGTGTTGTGCTGTCACTCTAGTTCACTGCACCACCACCATCACTACTGTGGTGTTGTGCTGCCACTCTAGTTCACTGTACCACCACCATCACTACTGTGGTGTTGTGCTGCCACTCTAGTTCACTGTACCACCACCATCACTACTGTGGTGTTGTGCTGCCACTCTAGTTCACTGTACTATCACCATCACTACTGTGGTGTTGTGCTGCCACTCTAGTTCACTGTACCATCACCATCACTACTGTGGTGTTGTGCTGCCACTCTAGTTCACTGTACCACCACTACTGTGGTGTTGTGCTGCCACTCTAGTTCACTGTACCATCACCATCACTACTGTGGTGTTGTGCTGTCACTCTCGTTCACTGTACCATCACCATCACTACTGTGGTGTTGTGCTGCCACTCTAGTTCACTGTACCATCACCATCACTACTGTGGTGTTGTGCTGCCACTCTAGTTCACTGTACCATCACTACTGTGGTGTTGTGCTGCCACTCTAGTTCACTGCACCACCACCATCACTACTGTGGTGTTGTGCTGCCACTCTAGTTCACTGTACCATCACTACTGTGGTGTTGTGCTGCCACTCTAGTTCACTGCACCACCACCATCACTACTGTGGTGTTGTGCTGCCACTCTAGTTCACTGTACCATCACTACTGTGGTGTTGTGCTGCCACTCTAGTTCACTGCACCACCACCATCACTACTGTGGTGTTGTGCTGCCACTCTAGTTCACTGTACCATCACTACTGTGGTGTTGTGCTGCCACTCTAGTTCACTGCACCACCACCATCACTACTGTGGTGTTGTGCTGCCACTCTAGTTCACTGTACCATCACTACTGTGGTGTTGTGCTGCCACTCTAGTTCACTGTACCATCACCATCACTACTGTGGTGTTGTGCTGCCACTCTAGTTCACTGTACCATCACCATAACTACTGTGGTGTTGTGCTGCCACTCTAGTTCACTGTACCACCACTACTGTGGTGTTGTGCTGCCACTCTAGTTCACTGTACCATCACCATCACTACTGTGGTGTTGTGCTGTCACTCGTTCACTGTACCATGACCATCACTACTGTGGTGTTGTGCTGCCACTCTAGTTCACTGTACCATGACCATCACTACTGTGGTGTTGTGCTGCCACTCTAGTTCACTGTACCATCACTACTGTGGTGTTGTGCTGCCACTCTAGTTCACTGCACCACCACCATCACTACTGTGGTGTTGTGCTGCCACTCTAGTTCACTGTACCACCACCATCACTACTGTGGTGTTGTGCTGCCACTCTAGTTCACTGTACCGTCACCATCACTACTGTGGTGTTGTGCTGCCACTCTAGTTCACTGTACCATCACCATCACTACTGTGGTGTTGTGCTGTCACTCTAGTTCACTGTACCATCACCATCACTACTGTGGTGTTGTGCTGCCACTCTAGTTCACTGTACCATCACCATCACTACTGTGGTGTTGTGCTGCCACTCTAGTTCACTGTACCATCACCATCACTACTGTGATGTTGTGCTACCACTTTATTTCACTGTACCATCACTACTGTTGTGTTGTGCTGCCACTCTAGTTCACTGTACCATCACCATCACTACTGTGGTGTTGTGCTGCCACTCTAGTTCACTGTACCATCACTACTGTTGTATTGTGCTGCCACTCTAGTTCACTGTACCAACACCATCACTACTGTGGTGTTGTGCTGCCACTCTAGTTCACTGTACCATCACTACTGTTGTATTGTGCTGCCACTCTAGTTCACTGTACCAACACCATCACTACTGTGGTGTTGTGCTGCCACTCTAGTTCACTGTACCTTCACCATCACTACTGAGGTGTTGTGCTGCCACTCAAGTTCACTGTACCATCACTACTGTGGTGTTGTGCTGCCACTCTAGTTCACTGTACCATCACTACTGTGGTGTTGTGCTGCCACTCTAGTTCACTGTACCATCACCATCACTACTGTGGTGTTGTGCTGCCACTCTAGTTCACTGTACCATCACCATCACTACTGTGGTGTTGTGCTGCCACTCTAGTTCACTGTACCATCACTACTGTGGTGTTGTGCTGCCACTCTAGTTCACTGTACCATCACCATCACTACTGTGGTGTTGTGCTGCCACTCTAGTTCACTGTACCATCACTACTGTGGTGTTGTGCTGCCACTCTAGTTCACTGTACCACCACCATCACTACTGTGTTGTGCTGCCACTCTAGTTCACTGTACCATCACTACTGTGGTGTTGTGCTGCCACTCTAGTTCACTGTACCATCACTACTGTGGTGTTGTGCTGCCACTCTAGTTCACTGTACCATCACTACTGTGGTGTTGTGCTGCCACTCTAGTTCACTGTACCATAGCCCATCACCATCACTCCTGCATCACTATAGACTGTGGGTTTTGATGCCAATGTAATTCAAGTACAACCTTTATCACTATATTACCATAACTTCACTATCTTTGGTGTTTAACTATCATACGTGACTATCACTGCTGTATCACCATCATTTGCTCTTTCACAGTACTGTCACCTATCATTGCTATATCACTATCACCTCACTATAACATCTATATCACCATCACCTCAGGTCCCACACCTGGGATAATGTACTGACCATGTTGAGTAACTGATTGTTGGTGTCACTATATGACAGCTGTTGTCACTGTTATATCGCCAACAGCTCACTATCACTTTCACTGCTTCACCAACATCATCTCACTTTCACTGCTTTATCACCTCACACTGATATATTTCCTCCTTACTTTCACTAATATATCACTATCACTGCTATATCACCACTACTGCACCATCACTGCTATATCACCACTACTGCACCATCACTGCTATATTTCCTTCACCTCACTATCACTGCTATATCACCATCACCTCACTATCACTGCTATATCACCACATCACACTATCACTGATATATCACATCACCTCACTGTCACTGTTATATCACCATCACCTCACTATCACTGCTATATCACCACCTCACTATCACTTGCTATATCACCATCACCTCACTATCACTGCTATATCACCATCACCTCACTATCACTGCTATATCACCACCTCACTATAACTTGATATATCACCATCACCTCACTATCACTGCTATATCACCATCACTGCACTATCACTAATATATCACCATCACCTCACTATCACTAATATATTACCATCACCTCACTATCACTAATATATCACCATCACCTCTGTCACTGCTAGATCACCATCACTATCACTGCTATATCATCATCACCTCACTATCACTTGCTGTATCACCATCACCACACTATCACTTGCTATATCACCATCACTTGCTATATCACCATCACTGGTATATCACCTTCACCTCACTATCACTAATATATCACCATCACTTGCTATATCACCATCACCTCACTATCACTTGCTATATCACCATCACCTCACTATCACTTGTCATATCACTAGCTATATCACCATCACCTCACTATTACTGCTATATCACCATCACCTCACTATTACTGCTATATCACCATCACCTCACTATTACTGCTATATCACCATCACCTGCTATATCACCATCACCTGCTATATCACCATCATCTGCTATATCACCATCACTGGTATATCACCTTCACCTCACTATCACTTGCTATATCACCATCACCTCACTATCACTTGCTATATCACTAGCTATATCACCATCACCTCACTATCACTGTTATATCACCATCACCTGCTATATCACCATCACCTGCTATATCACCATCATCTGCTATATCACCATCACTGGTATATCACCTTCACCTCACTATCACTTGCTATATCACCATCACTGGTATATCACCTTCACCTCACTATCACTGGTATATCACCTTCACCTCACTATCACTGGTATATCACCTTCACCTCACTATCACTGCTAAATCACCATCACTGGTATATCACCTTCACCTCACTATCACTGCTATATCACCATCACTGGTATATCACCTTCACCTCACTATCACTGGTATATCACCATCTCACTATCACTGCTATATCACCTTCACCTCACTATCACTGCTATATCACCATCACTGGTATATCACCTTCACCTCACCATTACTGCTATATCACCATCACTGCTATATCACCTTCACCTCACTATCACTGCTATATCACCATCACTGGTATATCACCTTCACCTCACTATCACTGGTATATCACCTTCACCTCACTATCACTGCTATATCACCATCACTGGTATATCACCTTCACCTCACCATCACTGCTATATCACCATCACTTGTACATCACCATCTCCTCACTATCACTCAGGTCCCACACATGGGGTCAAACACTAAGCTAAGTAACAAAACTTAGCTGTGGATAAGCTGCCATGTATATATTTGACACCAGAATATAACAATGTAATATAATATATATTATTTCATTATCCATAGTGTTACTCTACAGTTGTAAATTGGTCGGTGCTTGTTAGTCTGTAAATAATATTACTGCTAAACACTACTAATAATTATGTGTTTAAATCACGAAAATTTACTCATGATGAAAAATTTGTTTCAATAATTACCCCTGGAATCATTCCATGGTTTAGATATGTTGATGATATTTTGTGTATATGGCCTACAGATGTAAACACAGACGAATTTGTAGCTAAACTTAATGATCAAGTCACCTCTAGAAAATTGACTATGGAGACTGAAATTGGTAAATGTTTGCCATTCTTAGATATACTTATTCATAGGGAAGATTGTTCACTAAAGTTTAGTTTTTACAGGAAGTCTACGAATAATTTATCTTATTCATTATTTCTCAGGACAGATACAATGTGAAAAAATCTATTTTTTCCTCTATGTATCTCAAGAGCTCTTCGGGTTGTTAGTCCAGAATTCTTTGATGAAGAGTTTAAGAATATTGATTCTATTGGTCTCAAGCTTTGTTATCCACTGAGTTTTTTGGAAGTTTGCCGTAGCAAAGCACGTCGTACATATTATAATAATATATGCAGTGAGAAAATTCCCCCAAAGAATGTGTTGTGTTTACCATATTTTTCTGGGTTTGAAAATATTGTCAAGGCCTTGAAACTTTTTGATATACATGTATTGTTTAATTACGAAAATACTGTTAGAAAACTATTTGTTAGAAACAGTCCTCGTAGTGATAATTGTATCATATATAAAATACCTTGTTAAGATTATAATAGGTTCTATGTTGGGCAAACATCTTAAGATTTGAAATGTAGAATGTCGCAACATAAATACTCTGTAAGACATGGCTAATTGTCTAATGCGTTGTTTGTTCATTTGTCAGAAAATTCCCACCAAATTGATTGGGAGATGGCTTCTTCATTAACGAATTGTAAAAGCACTTTCAGTAGGAACATAACTGAATCTGCTTTAATACAGATTACAAAATTATGTAACTTGAACGTTAGCAGTGGTTTGTATAATTTAGATCCATTTTTGATTGATCAGTTAAAGGGCATTTTTAGTAGGATCATTGATACACATTTGTCTCACTAATACCATGTTAATATCCATTATTTTATTAATATCAATGTATGGGCCTATTGGCCCATAGGATGCAGCCCCCTATTTACATCCACCCATTCCCAGTCATACGTTTATCATTGTACCTCACTTCACTTCACCTCTCTCCTGCCTATATATGTCCAAATCTATGTACATGTAACTCACCCTTCTGAAGATGTATTATTAAATACGAAAGTTCTTAAGGAAATTCCTGTTTCAATTCTTCCTTCGTGGTCTGACACTGTCACTACTAATAATTATGTTAATTGTAATAGTTATGGCAATTATGTTTTGTAACTGTTTGTTAACAGTTTCCACTGACTGTTACCATACTGGTCCATAGTGTTGTGATATTACCATACTGGTCCATGGTGTGTTGTGATATTACCATACTGGTCCATAGTGTGTTGTGATATTACCATACTGGTCCATAGTGTGTTGTGATATTACCATACTGGACCATAGTGTGTTGTGATATTACCATACTGGACCATGGTGTGTTGTGATATTACCATACTGGTCCATGGTGTGTTGTGATATTACCATACTGGTCCATGGTGTGTTGTGATATTACCATACTGGTCCATGGTGTGTTGTGATATTACCATACTGGTCCATGGTGTGTTGTGTTATTACCATACTGGTCCATGGTGTGTTGTGATATTACCATACTGGTCCATGGTGTGTTGTGATATTACCATACTGGTCCATGGTGTGTTGTGATATTACCATACTGGTCCATGGTGTGTTGTGATATTACCATACTGGTCCATGGTGTGTTGTGATATTACCATGCTGGTCCATGGTGTGTTGTGATATTACCATACTGGTCCATAGTGTGTTGTTATATTACCATACTGGTCCATGGTGTGTTGTGATATTACCATACTGGTCCATGGTGTGTTGTGATATTACCATACTGGTCCATGGTGTGTTGTGATATTACCATACTGGTCCATGGTGTGTTGTGATATTACCATACTGGTCCATGGTGTGTTGTGATATTACCATACTGGTCCATAGTGTGTTGTGATATTACCATACTGGTCCATGGTGTGTTGTGATATTACCATGCTGGTCCATGGTGTGTTGTGATATTACCATACTGATCCATGGTGTGTTGTGATATTACCATACTGGTCCATGGTGTGTTGTGATATTACCATACTGGTCCATGGTGTGTTGTGATATTACAACCCGTTCTCGCAAATTCGTAAAGTCAATATTGACTTATTAACTACGTGCATAGGTGATATACTAAACATAATAGATACCCTTAAAAAGATTCATAGAAAACACCGACCTTACCTAACCTTGTTTGTATCTTAAGATAAGCATCTTATTGCTTCGTAATTACAATTATTACTTAACCTATACCTATTATAGGTTAGGTAATAATTGTAATTACGAAGCTATAAGATGCTTATCTTAAGATACTAACAAGGTTAGGTAAGGTCGGGGTTTTTCTATGAATCTTTTTAAGGGTATCTATTATGTTAAGTATGTCACCTATGCACATATTTAATAAGTCAATATTGACTTATTAAATTTAGGAGAACGGGTTGGTTTCTCCATATTTTCCATTTTGTACCAATGTTCACAGCATGTTCTCTGCCAGTTCAAATCATATTTTTGCATTCTCTTTCGTTTTCTATGTTCTTTGTCATATTCTCAATGTTCTCAGCACGTTCTTCACTGGGTTCATGTCATTCTCATTCATGTTCTCTGTGTACTTTCTCATGTTCCCCGTATGTTCACTGTGTCCACCGCAATCTCTTACATGATCTTTAAAATCAAATGTACAATTATTTCTTCCATTCAGTAACTAGTTCTTTGTCAAATATTATCAACAGCAGCATTTCTAATTCTTAACAAGTTAATACAAAGTACCTTTGTAGTAACTCAATCACCTTTATTTTCAAAAACTATGTCCATGTATTTTTGCTTAACAATTTATTATTTGTTACCAGCACTGTTTGTAAACAAATCTTCACTTTATACAGTAACAAATTTACCAAGATAAACTTGTTCTTTTTAACTAAAAGTTTTCGTCAATCAGCTAAAAAAAATAATCACATTCGTCATTTCTTAACTATTTGTCAATCAACTAAAAATAATCACATTCATCATCTTTTCTTGTCGTTTCTTAACTAAAATTATTCGTCAATCAACTAAAAATAGTCAGGATTAGCCTCGTTCAACACTGTTCTTAACTAAAATAACCTTTCTCTTAGCTAAAAAAAAGTCAGAGGAAACTTTCCAACACTGATCATAATTTCTTTATCCATTGTCATTCAACTAAAAATTGCCACGTTCATCATTTCTTAACTAAAATTATTCGTCATTTAACTAAAAATAGACAAATACATCGTCATTACATCCTTTCTTAACTAAAATAACTCTTCCCCTTAACTAAAAATAGTCAAATGTAACTTCTTTAAACACTTTTGTAACTAACAATATACTTCATGGAGTAAGAAAAATACTCAAAGACACACTTCGAGACATCAATAACAAGCTCAAAGACTCAAGTGCCTCAAAGGCATTCTTTAAACATCTTTGTTAATCACAGTTATTCTCTAACACATCTTCGTTCATCAAAGTTATTCTCTAAGACATCAAAAACTATTCTCAGACCCATCAAAGATATTCTCAGAGACATCAAATATAATCTCAAAGATATTAATGTTATCCTCTAAGTCGGAGGGGAACCCCCAGAAATGGGCAGGGTTTCTTTCACCCTGATGCACCTGTTCACCTAGCAGTAAATAGGTACCTGGAAGTTAGACAGACAACTGTGTGGGATAAGTCTCCCAGCAGGAATTTATTTATTTGTTTAATTATTTTGTTAAATTACTAGCTGTACCCGGCCACGCGTTGCTGAGTCACAGCAACCTTCCCCTCTCTCCCAGTCCTCCCTACCATTCTCCCCTCCCCCGTCCCCTCGTCCTCCCAACTATTCCTCACTCCCTCGTCCCTTTTTCCTCCCCTTCATCCTCCACTCTACCATCCCCTCGTCCTCCTATCCATTCCCCCATCCCCTTGTCCTCCCTATTATCTCCCACTCCCCCGGCCCCTCGTCCTCCTCACCATTCCCCACTCCCGTCCCCTCGTCCTCCTCACCATTCCCCACTCCCGTCCCCTCGTCCTTCCCACCATTCCCCACTCCCGTCCCCTCGTCCTCCTCACCATTCCCCACTCCCATCCCCTCGTCCTTCCCACCATCCCCCACTCCCGTCCCCTCGTCCTTCCCACCATTCCCCACTCCCGTCCCCTCGTCCTCCTCACCATTCCCCACTCCCATCCCCTCGTCCTTCCCACCATCCCCCACTCCCGTCCCCTCGTCCTTCCCACCATTCCCCACTCCGTCGTCTGATGATCAAATGATCTGATGTTCCCAACCCGTTCTCGCAAATTCGTAAAGTCAATATTGACTTATTAACTACGTGCATAGGTGATATACTAAACATAATAGATACCCTTAAAAAGATTCATAGAAAACACCGACCTTACCTAACCTTGTTATTATCTTAAGATAAGCATCTTATTGCTTCGTAATTACAATTATTACTTAACCTATACCTATTATAGGTTAGGTAATAATTGTAATTACAAAGCAATAAGATGCTTATCTTAAGATACTAACAAGGTTAGGTAAGGTCGGTGTTTTCTATGAATCTTTTTAAGGGTATCTATTATGTTAAGTATGTCACCTATGCACATATTTAATAAGTCAATATTGACTTATTAAATTTGCGAGAACGGGTTGGATGTTCCCATCAGAAAATTGGGAACATCAAATGATCTGGGCCTAGATTCACGAAGAAGTTACACAAACACTTAGGAACCTGTACATCTTTTCTCAATCTTTAGCAGCTTTGTTTACAATTATTAAACATTTAATGAGCTACGAAGCACCAGGAGGCTGTTTATAACAATAACAACAGTTGATTGGCAAGTTTTCATGCTTGTAAACTGTTTAATACATGTAACCAAAGCCATCAAAGATTGAGGAATGATGTACACGTTCGTAAGTACTTGTGTAACTGCTTTGTGAATCTGGCCCCAGATGTTCCCATCACTGAAATATAAGAAAAAACAGTTCATAAAACGAAATGAAAAATAATGAAAAAATAAAAAAGATAAAGTATATTCACGAAATGAATGGTATGGTAAACAACACAGCTCAATTCCAAGGCAATGTCACACAAAATAATTCAGTCAAAATTAAAATAAATCGAAATTTATGAAAATTCAATTTATCAATGAAATCGGAAACATTGAAATGGAATCGTAACATATTTAGTATAGCATGTGTTGGTCTTATGTGCAACATAGAGCGCTGTTTTTCAAACACGCATGTTTTTACCTGTTACAGGGGTGGCATCTACATAGTAGGTATATAAAAAGACGCGCCTATTCGAATGCAACGTTGTGTCAAAATTTCAAAGCAATCGGTGAAGAACTTTAGGAGATTACAGAGTGTGTTGTTCTTACGTCCAACAGATGGCGCTGTTTTAAAAAACATGTTTTTTCCTGTCACAGGTGAGGCATTAATATAGTAGATATATAAAAAGACGCGTCTATTCGAATGCAACGTTGTGTCAAAATTTCAAAGCCATCGGTGAAGAGGTTTCGAAGATTTGCCTCACATGAAAAACACAGTTTCTCAGAAAAAGCATGTTTTTTTTACTGTCACAGACGTGACATGTATATAGTATGTATATAAAAACCTGCTCGGATGCAAGTGGAACGTTGGGTGAAAATTTCAAAGCAATCAGTGAAGAAATTTCGGAGATTAGCAGTTAAGCACAAACGAACATTTCCATTTTTGTTTATATTGATTTTTAGCTTATTAAGGATTTGTTCTCTAATTTAAGCAGACTGATACTTGAGTGGACTGTATGACTTAAAAGTTGTCTTGCTAGTGGCCTGACGGCTGAGTGGACAGCGCTCGGGATTTGTAGTCCTAATGTTCCGTGTTCGATCCCTAGTGGAGTCAGAAACAAATGGGCAGATTTCTTTCACCCTGATGCCCCTGTTCATCTAGCAGTAAATAGGTACCTGGGAGTTAGAAAGCTGCTTCCTCGGGGTGTGTAACAAAAAGCAGGCCTGGTCGAGGACCGGGCCGCAGTGACGATAAGTCCCGAAATCATGTCAAGATAACTTCAACAAGATAAGTTAGGAACTTCCCTCACAACCTGAGGGAGTTTATTTAATAATATCTTAATCAAAATTATTCAATTGGTACAAATTAGTTTTGAACCACAAAACTCACACCTCATTGTGTGGCGATGGTGCAAACTGGCAATGGTGATTAACCATTGTAATGGTGATTAACCTTTGTAATGGTGATTAACCATTGCAATGATGATTAACAATTGTAATGGTGATTAACCATTGTAATGGTGATTAACCATTGTAATGGTGATTAACCATTGTAATGGTGATTAACCATTGTAATGGTCATTAACCATTGTAATGGTGATTAACCTTTGTAATGGTGATTAACCATTGTAATGGTGATTAACCATTGTAATGGTGATTACCATTGTAATGGTGATTAACCATTGTAATGGTGATTACCATTGTAATGGTGATTAACCATTGTAATGGTGATTAACCACTGTAATGGTGATTAACCATTGTAATGGTGATTAACCATTGTAATGGTGATTAACCATTGTAATGGTCATTAAACATTGTAATGGTGATTAACCATTGTAATGGTGATTAACCATTGTAATGGTCATTAACCATTGTAGATTACCTAATGTAATGGTTAATGTGCAATGGTTAATTAATATAATATATTATTAATATATAATATTATTATATTATATAATATTAATATAAGGTTATAAGGTTAATTAATATAATATAGAGTTTCCTGGTAACCGTCACTGGACACGGCTCTGTCATGTGAGGTGGAGCTCCTAGGTCAGGCTTTATGGTCACTGGACACGGCTCTCTCATGTGAGGTGGAGCTCCTAGGTCAGGCTTTATGGTCACTGGACACGGCTCTCTCATGTGAGGTGGAGCTCCTAGGTCAGGCTTTATGGTCACTGGACACGGCTCTCTCATGTGAGGTGGAGCTCCTAGGTCAGGCTTTATGGTCACTGGACACGGCTCTGTCATGTGAGGTGGAGCTCCTAGGTCAGGCTTTATGGTCACTGGACACGGCTCTGTCATGTGAGGTGGAGCTCCTAGGTCAGGCTTTATGGTCACTGGACACGGCTCTGTCATGTGAGGTGGAGCTCCTAGGTCAGGCTTTATGGTCACTGGACACGGCTCTGTCATGTGAGGTGGAGCTCCTAGGTCAGGCTTTATGGTCACTGGACACGGCTCTGTCATGTGAGGTGGAGCTCCTAGGTCAGGCTTTATGGTCACTGGACACGGCTCTGTCATGTGAGGTGGAGCTCCTAGGTCAGGCTTTATGGTCACTGGACACGGCTCTGTCATGTGAGGTGGAGCTCCTAGGTCAGGCTTTATGGTCACTGGACACGGCTCTGTCATGTGAGGTGGAGCTCCTAGGTCAGGCTTTATGGTCACTGGACACGGCTCTGTCATGTGAGGTGGAGCTCCTAGGTCAGGCTTTATGGTCACTGGACACGGCTCTGTCATGTGAGGTGGAGCTCCTAGGTCAGGCTTTATGGTCACTGGACACGGCTCTGTCATGTGAGGTGGAGCTCCTAGGTCAGGCTTTATGGTCACTGGACACGGCTCTCTCATGTGAGGTGGAGCTCCTAGGTCAGGCTTTATGGTCACTGGACACGGCTCTGTCATGTGAGGTGGAGCTCCTAGGTCAGGCTTTATGGTCACTGGACACGGCTCTGTCATGTGAGGTGGAGCTCCTAGGTCAGGCTTTATGGTCACTGGACACGGCTCTGTCATGTGAGGTGGAGCTCCTAGGTCAGGCTTTATGGTCACTGGACACGGCTCTGTCATGTGAGGTGGAGCTCCTAGGTCAGGCTTTATGGTCACTGGACACGGCTCTGTCATGTGAGGTGGAGCTCCTAGGTCAGGCTTTATGGTCACTGGACACGGCTCTGTCATGTGAGGTGGAGCTCCTAGGTCAGGCTTTATGGTCACTGGACACGGCTCTGTCATGTGAGGTGGAGCTCCTAGGTCAGGCTTTATGGTCACTGGACACGGCTCTGTCATGTGAGGTGGAGCTCCTAGGTCAGGCTTTATGGTCACTGGACACGGCTCTGTCATGTGAGGTGGAGCTCCTAGGTCAGGCTTTATGGTCACTGGACACGGCTCTCTCATGTGAGGTGGAGCTCCTAGGTCAGGCTTTATGGTCACTGGACACGGCTCTGTCATGTGAGGTGGAGCTCCTAGGTCAGGCTTTATGGTCACTGGACACGGCTCTGTCATGTGAGGTGGAGCTCCTAGGTCAGGCTTTATGGTCACTGGACACGGCTCTGTCATGTGAGGTGGAGCTCCTAGGTCAGGCTTTATGGTCACTGGACACGGCTCTCTCATGTGAGGTGGAGCTCCTAGGTCAGGCTTTATGGTCACTGGACACGGCTCTCTCATGTGAGGTGGAGCTCCTAGGTCAGGCTTATGGTCACTGGACACGGCTCTTCATGTGAGGTGGAGCTCCTAGGTCAGGCTTTATGGTCACTGGACACGGCTCTGTCATGTGAGGTGGAGCTCCTAGGTCAGGCTTTATGGTCACTGGACACGGCTCTGTCATGTGAGGTGGAGCTCCTAGTCAGGCTTTATGGTCACTGGACACGGCTCTGTCATGTGAGGTGGAGCTCCTAGGTCAGGCTTTATGGTCACTGGACACGGCTCTGTCATGTGAGGTGGAGCTCCTAGGTCAGGCTTTATGGTCATGGACACGGCTCTCTCATGTGAGGTGGAGCTCCTAGGTCAGGCTTTATGGTCACTGGACACGGCTCTGTCATGTGAGGTGGAGCTCCTAGGTCAGGCTTTATGGTCACTGGACACGGCTCTCTCATGTGAGGTGAGCTCCTAGGTCAGGCTTTATGGTCACTGGACACGGCTCTCTCATGTGAGGTGGAGCTCCTAGGTCAGGCTTTATGGTCACTGGACACGGCTCTTCATGTGAGGTGGAGCTCCTAGGTCAGGCTTTATGGTCACTGGACACGGCTCTGTCATGTGAGGTGGAGCTCCTAGGTCAGGCTTTATGGTCACTGGACACGGCTCTGTCATGTGAGGTGGAGCTCCTAGGTCAGGCTTTATGGTCACTGGACACGGCTCTGTCATGTGAGGTGGAGCTCCTAGGTCAGGCTTTATGGTCACTGGACACGGCTCTGTCATGTGAGGTGGAGCTCCTAGGTCAGGCTTTATGGTCACTGGACACGGCTCTGTCATGTGAGGTGGAGCTCCTAGGTCAGGCTTTATGGTCACTGGACACGGCTCTCTCATGTGAGGTGGAGCTCCTAGGTCAGGCTTTATGGTCACTGGACACGGCTCTCTCATGTGAGGTGGAGCTCCTAGGTCAGGCTTTATGGTCACTGGACACGGCTCTGTCATGTGAGGTGGAGCTCCTAGGTCAGGCTTTATGGTCACTGGACACGGCTCTGTCATGTGAGGTGGAGCTCCTAGGTCAGGCTTTATGGTCACTGGACACGGCTCTCTCATGTGAGGTGGAGCTCCTAGGTCAGGCTTTATGGTCACTGGACACGGCTCTGTCATGTGAGGTGGAGCTCCTAGGTCAGGCTTTATGGTCACTGGACACGGCTCTCTCATGTGAGGTGGAGCTCCTAGGTCAGGCTTTATGGTCACTGGACACGGCTCTCTCATGTGAGGTGGAGCTCCTAGGTCAGGCTTTATGGTCACTGGACACGGCTCTCGTCATGTGAGGTGGAGCTCCTAGGTCAGGCTTTATGGTCACTGGACACGGCTCTCTCATGTGAGGTGGAGCTCCTAGGTCAGGCTTTATGGTCACTGGACACGGCTCTCTCATGTGAGGTGGAGCTCCTAGGTCAGGCTTTATGGTCACTGGACACGGCTCTGTCATGTGAGGTGGAGCTCCTAGGTCAGGCTTTATGGTCACTGGACACGGCTCTGTCATGTGAGGTGGAGCTCCTAGGTCAGGCTTTATGGTCACTGGACACGGCTCTGTCATGTGAGGTGGGGCTCCTAGGTCAGGCTTTATGGTCACTGGACACGGCTCTGTCATGTGAGGTGGAGCTCCTAGGTCAGGCTTTATGGTCACTGGACACGGCTCTCTCATGTGAGGTGGAGCTCCTAGGTCAGGCTTTATGGTCACTGGACACGGCTCTGTCATGTGAGGTGGAGCTCCTAGGTCAGGCTTTATGGTCACTGGACACGGCTCTGTCATGTGAGGTGGAGCTCCTAGGTCAGGCTTTATGGTCACTGGACACGGCTCTCTCATGTGAGGTGGAGCTCCTAGGTCAGGCTTTATGGTCACTGGACACGGCTCTGCTCATGTGAGGTGGAGCTCCTAGGTCAGGCTTTATGGTCACTGGACACGGCTCTCGTCATGTGAGGTGGAGCTCCTAGGTCAGGCTTTATGGTCACTGGACACGGCTCTCTCATGTGAGGTGGAGCTCCTAGGTCAGGCTTTATGGTCACTGGACACGGCTCTCTCATGTGAGGTGGAGCTCCTAGGTCAGGCTTTATGGTCACTGGACACGGCTCTGTCATGTGAGGTGGAGCTCCTAGGTCAGGCTTTATGGTCACTGGACACGCTCTGTCATGTGAGGTGGAGCTCCTAGGTCAGGCTTTATGGTCACTGGACACGGCTCTGTCATGTGAGGTGGAGCTCCTAGGTCAGGCTTTATGGTCACTGGACACGGCTCTGTCATGTGAGGTGGAGCTCCTAGGTCAGGCTTTATGGTCACTGGACACGGCTCTTCTCATGTGAGGTGGAGCTCCTAGGTCAGGCTTTATGGTCACTGGACACGGCTCTCTCATGTGAGGTGGAGCTCCTAGGTCAGGCTTTATGGTCACTGGACACGGCTCTCGTCATGTGAGGTGGAGCTCCTAGGTCAGGCTTTATGGTCACTGGACACGGCTCTGTCATGTGAGGTGGAGCTCCTAGGTCAGGCTTTATGGTCACTGGACACGGCTCTGTCATGTGAGGTGGAGCTCCTAGGTCAGGCTTTATGGTCACTGGACACGGCTCTGTCATGTGAGGTGGAGCTCCTAGGTCAGGCTTTATGGTCACTGGACACGGCTCTGTCATGTGAGGTGGAGCTCCTAGGTCAGGCTTTATGGTCACTAGACACGGCTCTGCTCATGTGAGGTGGAGCTCCTAGGGTCAGGCTTTATGGTCACTGGACACGGCTCTGTCATGTGAGGTGGAGCTTCCTAGGTCAGGCTTTATGGTCACTGGACACGGCTCTCGTCATGTGAGGTGGAGCTCCTAGGTCAGGCTTTATGGTCACTGGACACGGCTCTGTCATGTGAGGTGGAGCTCCTAGGTCAGGCTTTATGGTCACTGGACACGGCTCTGTCATGTGAGGTGGAGCTCCTAGGTCAGGCTTTATGGTCACTGGACACGGCTCTCTCATGTGAGGTGGAGCTCCTAGGTCAGGCTTTATGGTCACTGGACACGGCTCTGTCATGTGAGGTGGAGCTCCTAGGTCAGGCTTTATGGTCACTGGACACGGCTCTGTCATGTGAGGTGGAGCTCCTAGGTCAGGCTTTATGGTCACTGGACACGGCTCTGTCATGTGAGGTGGAGCTCCTAGGTCAGGCTTTATGGTCACTGGACACGGCTCTGTCATGTGAGGTGGAGCTCCTAGGTCAGGCTTTATGGTCACTGGACACGGGCTCTGTCATGTGAGGTGGGCTCCTAGGTCAGGCTTTATGGTCACTGGACACGGCTTCTGTCATGTGAGGTGGAGCTCCTATGTCAGGCTTTATGGTCACTGGACACGGCTCTGTCATGTGAGGTGGGAGCTCCTATGTCAGGCTTTATGGTCACTGGACACGGCTCTCTCATGTGAGGTGGAGCTCCTGGTCAGGCTTTATGGTCACTGGACACGGCTCTGTCATTGAGGTGGAGCTCTAGGTCAGGCTTTATGGTCACTGGACACGGCTCTGTCATGTGAGGTGGAGCATCACTAGGTCAGGCTTTATGGTCACTGAGACACGGCTCTGTCATGTGAGGTGGAGCTCCTAGGTCAGGCTTTATGGTCACTGGACACGGCTCTGTCATGTGAGGTGGAGCTCCTAGGTCAGGCTTTATGGTCACTGGACACGGCTCTGTCATGTGAGGTGGAGCTCCTAGGTCAGGCTTTATGGTCACTGGACACGGCTCTGTCATGTGAGGTGGAGCTCCTAGGTCAGGCTTTATGGTCACTGGACACGGCTCTCTCATGTGAGGTGGAGCTCCTAGGTCAGGCTTTATGGTCACTGGACACGGCTCTCTCATGTGAGGTGGAGCTCCTAGGTCAGGCTTTATGGTCACTGGACACGGCTCTCGTCATGTGAGGTGGAGCTCCTAGGTCAGGCTTTATGGTCACTGGACACGGCTCTGTCATGTGAGGTGGAGCTCCTAGGTCAGGCTTTATGGTCACTGGACACGGCTCTGTCATGTGAGGTGGAGCTCCTAGGTCAGGCTTTATGGTCACTGGACACGGCTCTCTCATGTGAGGTGGAGCTCCTAGGTCAGGCTTTATGGTCACTGGACACGGCTCTGTCATGTGAGGTGGAGCTCCTAGGTCAGGCTTTATGGTCACTGGACACGGCTCTGTCATGTGAGGTGGAGCTCCTAGGTCAGGCTTTATGGTCACTGGACACGGCTCTGTCATGTGAGGTGGAGCTCCTAGGTCAGGCTTATGGTCACTGGACCACGGTCTCTCTCATGTGAGGTGGAGCTCCTAGGTCAGGCTTTATGGTCACTGGACACGGCTCTGTCATGTGAGGGTGGAGCTCCTAGGTCAGGCTTTATGGTCACTGGGACACGGCTCCTGTCCATGTGAGGTGGAGCCTCCTAGGTTCAGGGCTTTATGGTCACTGGACACGGCTCTGTCATGTGAGGTGGAGCTCCTAGGTCAGGGCTTAATGGTCACTGGACACGGCTCTGCTCATGTGAGGTGGAGCTCCTAGGTCAGGCTTTATGGTCACTGGACACGGCTCTCTCATGTGAGGTGGAGCTCCTAGGTCAGGCTTTATGGTCACTGGACACGGCTCTCTCATGTGAGGTGGAGCTCCTAGGTCAGGCTTTATTGGTCACTGGACACGGCTCTGTCATGTGAGGTGGAGCTCCTAGGTCAGGCTTTATGGTCACTGGACACGGCTCTGTCATGTGAGGTGGAGCTCATAGGTTCAGGCTTTATGGTCACTGGACACGCTCTCTCATGTGAGGTGGAGCTCCTAGGTCAGGCTTTATGGTCACTGGACACGGCTCTGTCATGTTGAGGTGGAGCTCCTAGGTCAGGCTTTATGGTCACTGACACGGCTCTCGTCATGTGAGGTGGAGCTCCTAGGTCAGGCTTTATGGTCACGTGGACACGGCTCTCTTCATGTGAGGTGGAGCTCCTTAGGTCAGGCTTTATGGTCACTGGACACGGCTCTCTCATGTGAGGTGGAGCTCCTAGGTCAGGCTTATGGTCACTGGACACGGCTCTGTCATGTGAGGTGGAGCTCCTAGTCAGCTTTATGGTCACTGGACAAGGCTCTGTCATGTGAGGTGGAGCTCCTAGGGTCAGGCTTTAGGTCACTGGACACGCTCTGTCATGTGAGGATGGGAGCTAATAGGTCAGGTCTATTATGGTCACCCTGGACACGGCTCTTCATGTGAGGATGGAGCTCCTAGGCCTCAGGCGTATTATGGTCACTGGACACCGGCTTCTCTCATGTGAGGTGGAGCCGCCTAGGTCCAGGCTTTATGGTCACTGGCCACGGCTCTGTCCATGTGAGGTGGAGCTCCTAGGTCAGGCTTTATGGTCACTGGACACGGCTCTGTCATGTGAGGTGGAGCTCCTAGGTCAGGCTTTATGGTCACTGGACACGGCTCTGTCATGTGAGGTGGAGCTCCTAGGTCAGGCTTTATGGTCACTGGACACGGCTCTGTCATGTGAGGTGGAGCTCCTAGGTCAGGCTTTATGGTCACTGGACACGGCTCTGTCATGTGAGGTGGAGCTCCTAGGTCAGGCTTTATGGTCACTGGACACGGCTCTCTCATGTGAGGTGGAGCTCCTAGGTCAGGCTTTATGGTCACTGGACACGGCTCTGTCATGTGAGGTGGAGCTCCTAGGTCAGGCTTTATGGTCACTGGACACGGCTCTGTCATGTGAGGTGGAGCTCCTAGGTCAGGCTTTATGGTCACTGGACACGGCTCTGTCATGTGAGGTGGAGCTCCTAGGTCAGGCTTTATGGTCACTGGACACGGCTCTCTCATGTGAGGTGGAGCTCCTAGGTCAGGCTTTATGGTCACTGGACACGGCTCTGTCATGTGAGGTGGAGCTCCTAGGTCAGGCTTTATGGTCACTGGACACGGCTCTCTCATGTGAGGTGGAGCTCCTAGGTCAGGCTTTATGGTCACTGGACACGGCTCTGTCATGTGAGGTGGAGCTCCTAGGTCAGGCTTTATGGTCACTGGACACGGCTCTGTCATGTGAGGTGGAGCTCCTAGGTCAGGCTTTATGGTCACTGGACACGGCTCTCTCATGTGAGGTGGAGCTCCTAGGTCAGGCTTTATGGTCACTGGACACGGCTCTGTCATGTGAGGTGGAGCTCCTAGGTCAGGCTTTATGGTCACTGGACACGGCTCTGTCATGTGAGGTGGAGCTCCTAGGTCAGGCTTTATGGTCACTGGACACGGCTCTCATGTGAGGTGGAGCTCCTAGGTCAGGCTTTATGGTCACTGGACACGGCTCTGTCATGTGAGGTGGAGCTCCTAGGTCAGGCTTTATGGTCACTGGACACGGCTCTGTCATGTGAGGTGGAGCTCCTAGGTCAGGCTTTATGGTCACTGGACACGGCTCTGTCATGTGAGGTGGAGCTCCTAGGTCAGGCTTTATGGTCACTGGACACGGCTCTGTCATGTGAGGTGGAGCTCCTAGGTCAGGCTTTATGGTCACTGGACACGGCTCTCATGTGAGGTGGAGCTCCTAGGTCAGGCTTTATGGTCACTGGACACGGCTCTGTCATGTGAGGTGGAGCTCCTAGGTCAGGCTTTATGGTCACTGGACACGGCTCTGTCATGTGAGGTGGAGCTCCTAGGTCAGGCTTTATGGTCACTGGACACGGCTCTCTCATGTGAGGTGGAGCTCCTAGGTCAGGCTTTATGGTCACTGGACACGGCTCTGTCATGTGAGGTGGAGCTCCTAGGTCAGGCTTTATGGTCACTGGACACGGCTCTGTCATGTGAGGTGGAGCTCCTAGGTCAGGCTTTATGGTCACTGGACACGGCTCTCTCATGTGAGGTGGAGCTCCTAGGTCAGGCTTTATGGTCACTGGACACGGCTCTCTCATGTGAGGTGGAGCTCCTAGGTCAGGCTTTATGGTCACTGGACACGGCTCTGTCATGTGAGGTGGAGCTCCTAGGTCAGGCTTTATGGTCACTGGACACGGCTCTCTCATGTGAGGTGGAGCTCCTAGGTCAGGCTTTATGGTCACTGGACACGGCTCTCTCATGTGAGGTGGAGCTCCTAGGTCAGGCTTTATGGTCACTGGACACGGCTCTGTCATGTGAGGTGGAGCTCCTAGGTCAGGCTTTATGGTCACTGGACACGGCTCTGTCATGTGAGGTGGAGCTCCTAGGTCAGGCTTTATGGTCACTGGACACGGCTCTCTCATGTGAGGTGGAGCTCCTAGGTCAGGCTTTATGGTCACTGGACACGGCTCTGTCATGTGAGGTGGAGCTCCTAGGTCAGGCTTTATGGTCACTGGACACGGCTCTGTCATGTGAGGTGGAGCTCCTAGGTCAGGCTTTATGGTCACTGGACACGGCTCTGTCATGTGAGGTGGAGCTCCTAGGTCAGGCTTTATGGTCACTGGACACGGCTCTGTCATGTGAGGTGGAGCTCCTAGGTCAGGCTTTATGGTCACTGGACACGGCTCTGTCATGTGAGGTGGAGCTCCTAGGTCAGGCTTTATGGTCACTGGACACGGCTCTGTCATGTGAGGTGGAGCTCCTAGGTCAGGCTTTATGGTCACTGGACACGGCTCTGTCATGTGAGGTGGAGCTCCTAGGTCAGGCTTTATGGTCACTGGACACGGCTCTCTCATGTGAGGTGGAGCTCCTAGGTCAGGCTTTATGGTCACTGGACACGGCTCTGTCATGTGAGGTGGAGCTCCTAGGTCAGGCTTTATGGTCACTGGACACGGCTCTGTCATGTGAGGTGGAGCTCCTAGGTCAGGCTTTATGGTCACTGGACACGGCTCTGTCATGTGAGGTGGAGCTCCTAGGTCAGGCTTTATGGTCACTGGACACGGCTCTGTCATGTGAGGTGGAGCTCCTAGGTCAGGCTTTATGGTCACTGGACACGGCTCTGTCATGTGAGGTGGAGCTCCTAGGTCAGGCTTTATGGTCACTGGACACGGCTCTGTCATGTGAGGTGGAGCTCCTAGGTCAGGCTTTATGGTCACTGGACACGGCTCTGTCATGTGAGGTGGAGCTCCTAGGTCAGGCTTTATGGTCACTGGACACGGCTCTGTCATGTGAGGTGGAGCTCCTAGGTCAGGCTTTATGGTCACTGGACACGGCTCTGTCATGTGAGGTGGAGCTCCTAGGTCAGGCTTTATGGTCACTGGACACGGCTCTCATGTGAGGTGGAGCTCCTAGGTCAGGCTTTATGGTCACTGGACACGGCTCTCATGTGAGGTGGAGCTCCTAGGTCAGGCTTTATGGTCACTGGACACGGCTCTGTCATGTGAGGTGGAGCTCCTAGGTCAGGCTTTATGGTCACTGGACACGGCTCTGTCATGTGAGGTGGAGCTCCTAGGTCAGGCTTTATGGTCACTGGACACGGCTCTCTCATGTGAGGTGGAGCTCCTAGGTCAGGCTTTATGGTCACTGGACACGGCTCTCTCATGTGAGGTGGAGCTCCTAGGTCAGGCTTTATGGTCACTGGACACGGCTCTGTCATGTGAGGTGGAGCTCCTAGGTCAGGCTTTATGGTCACTGGACACGGCTCTGTCATGTGAGGTGGAGCTCCTAGGTCAGGCTTTATGGTCACTGGACACGGCTCTCTCATGTGAGGTGGCTCCTAGGTCAGGCTTTATGGTCACTGGACACGGCTC